>NW_019946836.1:0-3767 GCF_002910315.2 Salvelinus sp. IW2-2015 | reverse complement strand
GAGAAAGTGATATAGAAAGGAAGAGAGAGTGATACAGAAAGGGGCAGACAGACCGGAAGAGAGAGTGGTATAGAAAGGAAGCGAGGGTGATACAGAAAGGAAGAGAGAGTGATACAGAAAGGAATAGAGAGAGATATAGAAACGGGGCAGACAGACAGGAAGAGAGAGAGAGAATGGGTTGAGAGTGAGGAAAAGAGAGTGGTATAGAAAGGAAGCGAGGGTGATACAGAAAGGAAGCGAGGGTGATACAGAAAGGAAGAGAGAGAGATATAGAAACGGGGCAGACAGACAGGAAGAGAGAGAGAGAATGGGTTGAGAGTGAGGAAGAGAGTAGTGGGTGTGATCCACTATATTTTGACTCTATGTTCAGGCTCAAACGAGGGAGAGAAGGAGTGATTTAGGTATTTGAAAACTTTCTTGGATGTTTGCAACTGTGTAGTTGTCTCTGTTGTTGTGGCAACCAGATACACTAACACACAGCTTTGATTGGTTAGGGACGTTCGCTTTGCTCTGCCTTTTTAAGACTTTGAAGAGTAAAGCATCACCTGGAGCTGTGAGAAAGGTAAACAGAGAAACATACAGGAGACAGATAAAGACAGACAAATATATAAAAGTAGAGAGAGACTTCTACATAAGTTGGCCTGGTCTTACTATTGTGTTCTTAGGTCAGGGGCGCAACTTATACGGGGAGGGGGGGGGTTATGTCCCCCTCACTTTCTGAATATGCATTTTTGTCCCCCACAGTTTTATCATTGCAATGTAATACAAAAAGTGGCAATGGTGTCCACAGGGCGAGCTGACAGGCTGTGTGAAGGCRAAGCTGGACCAGCTCGGGAGAGCTGAGCATAGTTCAGTGTGTATGTGCTGCGCTCTTTCATCGAGYTGTAAAAGCAAGCAGAGCAGAAACTGGCTACTCTTTAGTTTACTGATGTAGTTGGCAAGGTAACTGCTGTTTAACTTAACAGGAAAATAATCTATTGTTTTATTTGCAGTGCTGACATGTAATGTTAGCTAGTGTTTCATACTTTCTCGACGAATGAATGAATTAAAACGAATTCCCTACTTTTCATACTGACAGTAATACACAGCTCTAACGTTACAGGCGTCACTGTCATGGTGCACAGTATTGGTCTTCATCCCGCTCCCGCCCTGCAGCTTTTTATACCCTCCAGCTGCCTTTTTATACCGCACTCCTCCAGCTGCCTTTTTATCATGCGCTCCTTCAGCTGCCTTTTTAAATATCGCACTCCTCCAGCTGCCTATTTATACCCCAGCTCCTCCAGCTGCCTTTTTATATCGGCATCCCCCATCCTCCAGCTGCCTTTTTATACGCACTCTCCAGCTGCCTTTTTATATACATCCTCACTGCCTTTTTTGTACGCACTCCTCCAGCTGCTTTTTATACCGCGCTCCTCCAGCTGCCTTTTATACCGCACTCCTCCAGCTGCCTTTTTACGCACTCCTCCAGCTGCCTTTTTATATACACTCCTCAGCTGCCTTTTTATACCGCATCCTCCAGCTGCCTTTTTATACCGCCCTCCTCCAGCTGCCTTTTTATACCGCACTCCTCCAGCTGCCTTTTATACCGCACTCTCAGCTGCCTTTTTATACCGCCCTCCCCAGCTGCCTTTTATACCGCACTCCTCCAGCTGCCTTTTATACGCACTCCCCAGCTGCCTTTTATACGCGCTCCTCCACGCCTTTTATACGCACTCCTCCGCTGCCTTTTTATACCGCACTCCTCCAGCTGCCTTTTTATACCCACTCCTCCAGCTGCCTTTTTATACCGCACTCCTCCAGCTGCTTTTTATCCGCGCTCCCTCCAGCTGCTTTCTACCCCACTCCTCCAGCTGCTTTTTTATACGACTCCTCCAGCTGCCTTTTTATACCGCCGCTCCTCCAGCTGCCTTTTTATACCGCACTCCTCCAGCTGCCTTTTTATACCGCACTCCTCCAGCTGCCTTTTTATACTCCGGCTCCTCCAGCTGCCTTTTATACCGCACTCCTCCAGCTGCCTTTTTATACCGCCTCCTCCAGCTGTCCTTTTTTATACCCACTCCTCCAGCTGCTTTTTATACCGCACTCCTCCAGCTGCCTTTTTATACGCGCTCCTCAGTGCTTTTTCTACCACTCCTCAGCTGCCTTTTTATACCGCACTCCCAGCCTGCTTTTTATACCCCGCTCCTTCCAGCTGCCTTTCTCTACCCCACCCTCCAGCTGCCTTTCTTTATACCGCACTCCTCCAGCTGCTTTTTTTATACCGCCTCCTCCCGCTGCCTTTTTATACCGACTCCTCCACTGCCTTTTAATATACCCGGCTCCTCCAGCTGCCTTTTCTTCTGATCTCATGCCGCCTACCCACAAAGAACTGGTTCCAAACCCAACCGCAGTCCCTCAATGTTATTTTAGGCTTATGTGTGACACAGCTCGCTTGCCAGCCATGGTCCCAGCCATTTTGCGCCCTATAGGCAATGTTAAATCAATTTAAGAAATAGGTTATATTACCAGAGATTCTCACATGGCCTTTACATTGTATTACTGGGCTATATCAGCCAGTAAGATGTAGTTTGAAGAGAGCAGACTTTTCCTTTTCAAACATAATTACATTTTTGATTGCACTTTGACTCACGATGGTTGGTCGCCATCCACTTCTTTCCATTTTTATCAAAATGTATTTTTCAGACATTGGAGTAAACTTACAGTCTAATCATACTTAAGTTAATTTCATATTTTAATTAACTGCCACGTGATTCTCCGCCCATGTAGGATTCTCCGCCCATGTAGGTCGCCTAATCTATTTCAATGAGATCACACACACATTAGGCGCAATTGATCTCTCAGGACCAACTAAGAGAGGTGAAGATGAAGATGGAGATGAAGGTGAAGATGAAGATGATGACTGTGAAGATGAAGATGAAGATGAAGGTGAAGATGAAGATGGTGAAGATGAAGATGAAGCAGCAAACTATGAGTGTGTGAATAATGGGAAAAATAATCATATTATTTTAATACAATAGGTAACGCATACACACAAAAAAAGAAGACCATTTCAAAATAATTTATGGGACAACAAAWWWTWTTTWAATTCCAATGTCATCTAGCAATGAAAAATGCACACCAATGCAGACTGCGCTGCAAGGATCTCTGTGGGGCATCAGGTATCCCGCGGGAATGCTGATTTAGTTGGACAGTCTAGACATAACAAAATCATCATAGTTAGGCTGGGATCAGATGTGAGTGACAGGGGGTCAGACAGGAGTACGAGACAGCCAGGAAAGACAGTCTACTGAATTCTTGCAGCAGTTATTAAGTAACAATATCTAGTAGAATTGATAAGTGAGTTTGCGTAAAGCAGTTTAAGCGTAATGAGCCCATAAGCATAATGAGGGATCCTGGGAAAAGGCAATTTAAATGATTTGAACACTGATTTGCTCATTACTCATAGCTGGCTCATTTTTTTTTGACGAGACGCTGAAAATCCTTTTTCTTTGTCCTGTTTTTTTTTTGAAAAAGAACAATGGGCGTTTCCCCCTGGCTTCTCTTTTCTGTGGTGGAACCGACGACGCTGGAAAAGTTTTGCCTAGATCCAATCGGTGTAGAAGGGGCCAGAAATACATTCCTCCACCTCTCTCTGACGACGGGCAGCAACGACCAAGGGGTTGCCTGCTTTATTGCTGCTTTCGAGCGAAAGTATGCCTTTCCTCGTTTCTATTGATGGAGATGGTGGATAAGATTTTTCGAACGCGCATCGTAGATATGTGAGAAAT
>NW_019946835.1:32205-41494 GCF_002910315.2 Salvelinus sp. IW2-2015 | reverse complement strand
ACCAGGGGGAGTCAGTCAGCATGGTCAAACTCATAGAACAGGTGAGACACACACACAACACACCAGAGGATGTGAGTGGAGCTGGAGCAGAGCATGAGTAATTTGTCTGGAACGTGGAGAGTATAAAAGTGTTTAAAGTGTCGTCCTTCTCTCCCGCTCTGATTTCTATTTATTTAGCCTACCCATCACTAATGCACACAGAGATGTGGATGAGTCTACAAGAACTAGGTCACACAGCCTGTTTAAAATTGATGGCAAGACGATGAATGAAACCCATGCTACAGCCACCGAGAATGTTTTCATTTCTATACAGGGCTATTATAAAAAAATTTAAAAGGAGTAAGTTTGGAACAATACTAAAGTTGTCTATCGACTGTCAAATGTGAGCACAACAGAACCAGTTGTATCTGATCATCAATAGATTAGAGAAATAGCTATTCTTTTGTAACACGCGTGGCGCATAGCCTACCATCTGGAGATCCTTCTTGGCCCACAGATCCCGATTACGGGATCATTTTCCTAAACAACCGCTGAATTGCAGAGCGCCAAATTCAAAAATAATAACTACAAATATTCATGATCATGGAATCACAAGTGAAATATACCAAAACACAGCTTAGCTTGTTGTTAATCCACCTATCGTGTCAGATTTTGAAAATATGCTTTACAGCGAAAGCAATCCAAGCGTTTGTGAGTGTAATCAAATCAATGCTAGAAACAACTAGCCTTAAATTAGCTTGGTCACAAAGTCAGGAAAAGCAATAAAATTAATCGCTTACCTTTGATAATCTTGGGATGTTTGCACTCACGAGACTCCCAGTTACACAAATGTTATTTTTGTTCGATAAAGATTAGTTTATAACCAAAAAACCCCCATTTGGTTTGCGCGTTATGTTCAGGAAAACACCAGCCTCGTTCCGTTCCTGAAATTCCAAAAAGTATCCGTAATGTTCGTAGAAAAATGTCAAATGTTTTTTATAATCAATCCTCAGGTTGTTTTTAACATACATAATCGATAAATATTTCAACCGGAACCGTAAACCTATTCAATAAAAAGAAGAAAGAAAATGGAGAGCTACCCCTCCGCGCGCAGGAACTAATCAAAGGACACCTGACTCGTTTTGAAAAATCTCGCTCATTTTTCAAATTTAAAGCCTGAAACTATGTCTAAAGCCTGGTCACAGCCTGAGGAAGCCATTGGGAAAAGGAATCTGGTTGATACCCCTTAAATGGAAGAGGGGCAGGCAATGAAACAGGGATAAAAATTAAAAAATCACTCCGGGTTAGATTTCCTCAGGTTTTCGCCTGCAAAATCAGTTTTGTTATACTCACAGACAATATTTTGACAGTTTTGGAAACTTTGGATGTTTTTCTATCCTAATCTGTAAATTATATGCATATTCCCACGATCTGGGCCTGAGAAAATAGTCCGCTTTACCTTGGGAACATTATTATTAATTTTTTTCTTTTTTTAAATTCTGGTCCCTTAGCGTCAAGAAGTTAATAGCCTACGACATGTTGAAATGTTGAAGCTTCTTAAGACAGCCTACTTCAAAACCAAATGGTACATAGTCACAAAAGTAAATGGGGTGTTTGTTAAATTATATTTTTAAACAAAATTGAGCTGCATTTTTGGGGGAGGGAGTTTTTAGCGTTTAAAAAAAAAAACGTAACATTTCTTTTTCTTTCTTTTTTTTTTTGCATAGTGGGGGACATTGGGTGAAAAGTGGGTTTCCGACCACATTCTCTCTCTCATATATGACATTTTCAGACTTTTTGGGATTAAAAATGTATTGCCATTCAAAATCCTATTTTCCCTAACCTTTAACCTTAACCCCAACCTAACCCTTAAGACTAAAATAGCATGTTAACAAATTCAGGCGACCTGAAAAAAATATACAGACTTTCAAATTATTCTTGTTTTCCTACCTTGTTGGGACATTCTGGTTCTGTAAGGTAGGAAAAACATGTACACACGCACAGACACACAAAGATACAATATATTTTTTGACATGTATGATTCCTCCCAGGCACGTCACACCACCTACCAGCATCCGCAAGAGCTTCTTGTTCCTGTTGCAGTGTCAGCTGACTCTGGTCCTCATCCCAGGTGAGAGAACACCTGTACAGCCAATTCATTTCAGCTATAATGAAAGACCTGATGATGCAACAGTTTCACCTGAATATTTGAATTACGTTATTGTTGCTTCCCCTCCCGTTGGTGTAGTTTCTGGCCTGCCTAGCCCAACTTCCTCCTCCTATGAACATCACTGACATCCTGTGGCTGTCCTGCTCAGCTGTCCATTGCCTTCAGGTACCACCACTACTAACCATATAGATTCACACTCGTGTTATATAGTACAACAGTAGACTTTACATGATACTAACCATGTCTTTGTGTTGTGTTGGCAGTGTGTCATTCTTAGGAAAGCCACCAGACAGTTCTGTGATGAATGTAGCCACAGGGAAGAACCAAGATGCCATCCCCAGAAAGGTACTATACCCGCACCGGCCCTGTTTCAGACATATTACCTTACACTATGCTAATTTTATGAGGATTGTCATGATTGGCCAACTCCAAATATGCTGAGTCAGATGCTTATTATTGATACACTACATGACCAATAGGATGTGAACACCTGCTGGTCTAACATCTCATTCCAAAATCACGGGCATTAATAAGGAGCTGGTCCCCACTTGCTGCTATAACAGCCTCCACTCTTCTGAGAAGGCTTTCCGCTATATGTTAGAACATTGCTGCGGGGACTTGCTTCCATTCAGCCACAAGAGCATTAGTGAGGTCAGGCACTGATGTTGGGTGATTAGGCCTGGCTCGCAGTCGGTGTTCCAATTCATCCCAAAGGTGTTCGATGGGGTTGTGGTCAGGGCTCTGTGCAGGCCAGTCAAGTCACACCGATCTCAACAAACCATTTCTGTATTGACCTTGTTTTGTGCACAGGGGCATTGTTATGCTGAAACAGGAAAGGGCCTTCCCCAAACTGTTGCCACACAGTTGGAAGAATCGTCATTGTATGCCGTAGCGTTAAGATTTCCCTTCACTAGAACTTGAAAAAAACATGAAAAACACCCCCAGACCATTATTCCTCCTCCACCAAACTTTACAGTTGGCACTATGCTTTGGTCCGTCGGACTGCCCGATGGTGAAGCGTGATTCATCACATTTCCACTGCTCCTGAGTCCAATGGTGGTGAGCTTTACACCACTCCAGCCGACGCTTGGCATTGTGAATGGTGATCTTAGGCTAGCCATGGAAACCCATTTCATGAATCGCCCGACGAACAGTTCTTGTGCTGACGTTGCTTCCAGAGGCAGTTTGGAACTCGGTAGTGAGTGTTGCAACTGAGGACAGATTATTTTTATGCACTACACAATCCAGCATTCGGCTGTTCCATTCTGTGAGCTTGTGTGGCTTACCACTTTGCAGCTGAGCCGTTGTTGCTCCTAGAAGTTTCCACTTCACAATAACCGCACTTACAGTTGACGAGGCAGCTCTAGCAAGGCAGAAATGTGACAAACTGACTTGTTGGGAAAGTGGCATCTTATGACAATGCCACATTGAAAGTCACTGAGCTCTTCAGTAAGGCCATTCTACTGCAATATTTGTCTGTTGAGATTGCATGTCTGTGTGCTCCATTTTAATAGCTGAAATAACCAAATCCACTCATTTGAAGGGGTGTCCACATACACTATATATACAAAAGTATCTTAATCATGACGTGTACCATGGCATTCCTTTTAACATCTTGATTTGTGTACATATACTTCCTGCAGACGCAGACCTACTTCCTGGGTTGTTTCCTGCTGAAGTTTGGCCTGACCGTGTGTGCCTACCTGCTAGGCTTTGGCTTTACGCTGCACGAGGTCTGCCTGAGGACCAACAACCTGACCCTGGCAGAGAACACCACCATCAGCTGTACTGATATCCTCAGTGTCAGTTCAGCTCGGGACGCTCCCCATTGGTTCAGAGAGCTGTCCAACGGCCTGCTGCTCACTCAGAAGGTCATGGCTGGGTTCCTGGCCCTGCACACCGGTAGGAGGAGCTCTCGGTGAACTCTCACCCCTGCATCTGTTAAGTCAGGATGCATCCTAAATGGCATCATATTCCCTATATAGTGCACTACTTTAGATCAGAGCCCTATGGCACAATATTCCCTATATAGTGCACTACTTTAGACCAGAGCCCTATGGCACCCTATTTTCTATATAGTGCACTACTTTAGACCAGAGCCCTATGGCACCCTATTTCCTATATAGTGCACTACTTTTAACCAGTGTGTTATATAGGGAATAGGTTTCCATTTCATACGCAGCCTCTGACTTCTGTTCTGCCCCTGGAGAGTCATGTGTCTTTAAGTGTCCTCCCTTCCTCTTTTCCAGTCGTCATCTCGCTAAGTTACGTCCATCGCTCCCAGCCTCTGTGGAAGAAGAACCCTTTCAGCAACACCTGGTGGTGCCTCACTGTCCTTGTAGTGTAAGTGTGTGTGTGTGTAGCCTAATTGTTTCAAACAACTATGAAGCGGGCAGCTGCAATAGTTGTTTTTTATGTTGCCATCATCTGATACTCTCTTCCTCCCCACCTCCAGTCTGTTGGGTCAGATGGTACAGGCCACGGTGGACTACAAGCTGTGGCAGGACAGGTCGGGTTCTTTGACCTTTGGCCTGAAGGACATCCCCATGCTGGCCTGGCTGTTGGTCTCCCTGTCCTGCCTGGTGGTGGTGCTGCTCAACGAGGCCGTCAAACTACACGAGATACGGTAAGATGAAGGAAGGGGTGAGAGGAGGAGTAGGAGGGGTATGATGGGAGGAAGATTGCGGAAAAGACAGAAGGGTTGAAAGTAGAGTATTCTGAGAGGATTGTGGGATGGAGGATGATGTCATGTGGGCGGAAAATGGTTCTCATGTGTTGATCTTTCCATTCCTTCTGTCTGCAGGGTGAGGGTTCGCTACCAGAAGAGACAGAAGCTACAGTTTGAGACTAAATAGGGATGACTCTCACTCTGATTGACACATTAACAAGAGGGGCTGGGCAATCGATGCTGTGAACCAATCAGCTCGGGGAAAGATGGACGGCACAGAAATTGTAGGAGGTCGAAGTTGTGTTACCACTCCACAGGGTCAGATGGTTTTCATCCCTCTGTTGTTAGGATTGGAGAAGGTTATCTGATTCTAGATCTGTTGGTTTAGGGGAACTTCTACCTTAAACCAGAATCAAACTCTCGAGTGCCCATTGGGACTTTGAACCCAGGATACTCAATCCACTAGCCCGAAGACTTCGCCTAGAGGTCCTCCAAACCGTACACGTGCTCGTGGTCTAACACTGCGAAATCAATCTTTTTATTTTTTTAGATTTTAATTATATGTATCATTGTTATGTTAAAAAAAAGGAAATCCCAAAGAATGTTTCTTTTTTGCTTTTAAAAGAAGACGCAAAGAATGTGAATAATTTATTTATGTGGAATGTTTTTTTTTAAACGCATGGGAATGTTTTACTGTATCCCTTGAGTTTAGGGGTATTTTTCCTAGTCACTGGTCTCTGTACTGCTCACATGGGGATTATCACTTGTATTACACTTCAGCATGTCTCCCCTTTCACATGAATCAATACATAGTAGAGTACAATAGCTTCACTTAAATGTAGTCCATTACAGCATTGTGTCTGTATATCTGACGCCAAGCAGTGCTAAAAGGAAAGGAGACCTGTTCTGTACATGGCCCAGATCTGGTCTGGACATGTCTGGTCTAAGCTGTCAATAATTGGCATTGATAGACTGAAAAGCTGCCATAGGTGAAGTCTGGAGTCCAAATGTAGTGCTGACCCTGTGGATTTCACGTGAAGCAGTTTCGGGAAGGTTCTGTTGAGCATACTAAGGATTTCTTTACAGGCTATTCTTTATAATCCAGCCATTCTAGCATATATGACGTGGCATGTTCTTAACCAGGATCCAAGAATATCCTTGCGATTTTTTCTTCTAACAATGTTTCTTTGTTTACCAAACGATCCGACTCCGGCTAAGCCAAGGCATCTGCTCTAAGTGCATAAGTACATGAAGATTAATTTAATTTACTATAAACAAGTAAACCGAATTTGTCTCTTTCTAGGTAAATTGTATTTTGAAGAATGTGTAGCCTGCACTTTGAACTCATGTGTAAGAAGGGATTTGTTTAATAATATCAATCATTCTGGTTTGATCCTTGTGTACATACTGTTTTTTCACCAGAGTTCTACTGAGGGACTGTGGTCTACTCCAGCTGATAAGGTTTTGTCAGTGGGTTCTAGATTAGAATAGCCTTAGAGTTCTAGAGCATCCAGGGTATTCTGGAAGGTGCTTCATGTAACAGTTGTCGTTTTACTAGCCTGTGTGCTTGTTTCTGCATTCGAAACAACAATGCAAGCTGATAGGTCGGATTCAATCCGATCCGCTTGTAGACAGTGCTGCTTTCAGGCATGGTACCTGGTTCGTGGAATCCATTTAAGGTTAAGCTGCAGATTCGGCTCATTGGAAATGACTACCTCAAGCGTTTTGAATGGTGGGTTTTCGGATTGATCCGGCCTAAAAGCAGAATTACTGAGAGCCACAGGCTATGTTGTTTGGGTGATATATTAGTCGCCATTTGAACTCTACAAATGATGAATCAACAGTTGATCAGCAAGCTTGTCTATTTTCATTTTGGTTGTATGCTTATGTTACGCTTGATGTGTTGATCTTCTTATCTTGTTCCCAAATGGCACCTCATGCCTTCGGTCTGGAGTTTTCCCCGGTTGTTATCACGTGGCAGAGAGAACTCTGTGCCCAGTCAAATGTATACATTGATAATGCGTGCGTCAACTTCGACTTCTCACAGTGCTCTGGTATTGTTTACCCCTGTTTGAATGCGGGCTACAATGCTCATATGTTATATTGACTAGAGTCGGGGCAGGGCAAGGATAAAACATGGGTGCTACGTTTTAGATTAACACCTCAGGATGGGCTCGCACACTTGTGGTCTCATAGGCTCCTTTGGTTGGAGCGTACTTACTTTTAAGTAACACTATTTCATAGAAGAGTTGGTAGTTGCTGGTCTGAGATTGTGTGTGAGGTAGATATGTAAAAGCACTGAACTACTCAGAGTTCTATGAATGAACAATGTGCGGTCTTAGAGGGAAAACAGACTGAAGATGTTGATTTTATACAGTAGAATGCATCCACAATTCCACAGAAATACATTAATCCATTATTTTTTAAATGGTATTTCCATTTATATGCTGGACACTACTCGTTAAGGGTTTTTTTTTTTTACTATGTTCTCATTGTGAATAATAGTGAAGCATTCCAAAAACTATGAAATAATACATATGGAATCATGTAGACAACAAGTGTTACATAAAATAGTTTCATATTTAGATTTCAAAATACCACTTTGTTGATGACAGCTTTGCACACTCTTGGTGTTCTCTCAACCAGTTTCATGAGGAATGTTTTCCAACAGTCTTCAAGGAGTTCCCACAATAATGAGCACTTGTTGGCTGCTTTTACTTCACTCTGCGGTCAAACTCATTTCAAACAATCTCAATTGGGGTTGAGGTGGGTGATTGTGGAGGCAGGTCATCTGATGCAGCGCTCCATCACTCTTCTCCTTCTTGGTCAATAGACCTTATGCAGCCTGGGGTTGTGTTAGGTATTGTCCTGTTGAACAACAATGATGGTCACTAAGCAAAACCAGATGGGATGGCGCATCGCTGGTGGTAGCCATGCTGGTTAAGTGTGCTTTGAATTCTAAATAAATACTGACGTGTACGAGCAAAGCACATCACACCACTCTGGCAAGGTAGCCTAGTGGTTAGAAGTTGGGCCAGTACCGAAGGTTGCTGGATTGAATCGCAGCTGACAGTAAAATCTGTCGATCTACCACTGTTGCTGGGCACGAAGAACGCAGCCCCCCAATCTCTTGATTGAGGGATTGAATTAATGTGAAAGACACATTTCAGTTGAAGGCAATCTCATTTCTCCATGCTTCACGGTGGGAAACACATCGAGGATTGTTCACTAACTCTGCGTCTCACAAAGAACGGGAAGTTATGCAACAAAAATGGCAATTTGGACATCAGACCAAAGGGACAAGATTTCAACGTCATTGTTCTGTTCTTTGGCCAGCAGTCTCGTATTGGTGTCCTATGGTAGTGGTCTTTGCAGCAATTCCGACATGAATGACTGATTCACAGAGTTCCTTTCTGAACGTTTGATGTTGAATTTAACTCTGAAGCATTTATTTGATGCAATCTGAGGCTGGTAGCTCTAATGAATATCTTCTGCAGGCGAGGTATGTGGTGTTCTTTCTCTGGCTCCTCGATAGAGCGATTATCATGGTGCTTGATGGTTTTTGTGACTGACTTGGAAAAAAATTTAAGTGGGTTTTGTTTAATCTTCCATTGATGACTTTTCATGTCTTAGGATGATGGGACTGTGTTTCTCTTGTTCTTTTGAGCTGTTCTTGCATAAATAGGACTTAGCTTTTACCAAATAGGCATCTTCTCTTACCTACTTTGTCACACACACAACTGATTGGCAACAAATGCTTAAGAAGGGAAGAAATCCACATTAATCAGGATACCTGTTAATTGAAATACTTCCAGGTGATAACTCATGAACTGGTGGGGAAAGTGCCAAGTGTGCAAAGGCTGTCTCGAGGCAAGGGTGGTATTTGAAAGATTCAAAATATATTTGATTTGGTTTATACACTTTGGTTACACATGATCTGTATTAGTTTGTCTTCATATTATTCTACAATGTAAAAATAAAAAGCTTGAATGAGGCCAATTTTTGGACTAGTTTTGTTTGTGTCTCTAATATATATTTATCTCATCTGCATATCTTAAATGTAATGCAAATAAGACTTGTAGATGCCAAGTCTTGGTATGAATGTTATTTTTTTGGGGGGGTTTTTCAGTTTGAGTATGAATGTGAACTCAGTGGAGTTGGCCTGAGGTGTTTGTTTTTCACTGCACAGATCGAGCTATGACACCTTCTTACACTCTCTACGACGAGCTCAAATGACATATACTTAACCTTCTAACGCTCAGCTCACAATCGACTATACTTACCTTCTTTACGACCGTCAAATGACTCTAGAGCCTATTACCCTCTCTAACGACGAGCTCAATAGATCTAGAATATGTGTTAGATTGAAAGGAATGATCCAGTGTAGGAATAGTGTGCTGTTTGGGTTGATTGGGGTGGTGTTGAGGTACGGCTGTGGGGTTGATTGGGGTGGTGTTGACGGTACGGGCTGT
>NW_019946835.1:17717-27253 GCF_002910315.2 Salvelinus sp. IW2-2015 | reverse complement strand
AGGAGTGGTAATGTTGGTGTCCCAAGTGGCACCCTATTCCCTACATAGTGCACTACTTTTGACCAGAGCCCTATGATACCCTAATCCCTACATAGTGCACTAATTTGACCAGAGCCAATAGGTATTGCACTAGGGACTAAAGGGGCAATTTGGGAGATAGCCAATGTCTGTTTTCAAAAAGACCATCTTGGAGGCATCCATCATGAGCATCTTGAGACATACCACTCTGACAGAGGAGTGATAATATCTCTCAAAGAGAACATCCATATTTGGTGTTCATCTAGACAGATATTCAGTACTTAGTCGTCCCCACGTCTCCCCTATGAAAAGAACTGAAAGAACGTCCACATGTGTTATTACAGATAATCAATAACAAACGTGTACTGCAGTGGTTGGCTTCTGTTCAAGGGAGAGTACTTAGAGACTGCTCTCACAGCTAGGAGGTAATGTATGTGTTGTAAAAGCTGCATTTTATTTCACCCGGCCGCGTTGGAAACAGCAGCCCCAGCTAGCGACACCTCAGAGTTTAGAGTTTTTCTCCACGCGCCTGACACACAGTTCATACTTAATAAGCAATAAGGCCAGAGGGGGTGTGGTATATGGCCAATATACCGCGGCTAAGGGCTGTTCTTTGCCACAACATAAATCTAAAACATAAATCTAAGTAATCCACCAAAAGTAATTATTTATCATGAGAGGGTCATAAACAATAACTAGTAATGCTGCATACTGTTTGAAAGGGTTAAAATATCACCTTTCTAGATTTAAAAAATAAATACATTGCTGAGGTGTAGTCACTGTTGAGGACACAAGCTCAAGTACACAGCACAAATGTGACACATATAAAAATATGAAATATTCTATATGATGCATTTCCTATTCAACAAAACTGAATGAATAGGGCTTGAATTGACTTATGCTTTCTAAACATAGCATAATCAAAATATTAAACGACTAACTATAAGATTTCACCTTCCTTATAACTGTAAAATACACAATTGTATGTTTAATGTTAGAAAACATTTTTCGTCTTTCTTGATCATAACGTCTCTGTGAATGTCTCACGGAGCTCTAGCTTGACTTCCTGAACTCGTTAGGATTAATGAGTATACATCGATCGCTCCATGTGCTCCGGAGATGAAACCACTGTCTCCTGCTGCTCTAAGATGTAACGATTACAAGCATGTGCTTTGTCATTGGCTGTGATGTAGGGTTCAGCCAGAGGTTGAATGACATGGAAGGAGTGATATCTCAGCTTCAAGTGGTTTCAGATTTCACACATCCTACTCTACACGGGCTCAGAAAAATACTACTGTGTCCATGGGAACCAGGGCTGTTGCTCAATGCAAGTCATTTCGATCTACAGTATTCACAGATCGATTTATAAGCTAAAATGCTGGTCAGAACTGGTACCAGAACCACATACATCTAAGAGGATTTATAGTCCTACTCCAGTCTCCTTTTCAGCTCATTTATCACCTGACTCCCTTAACAGAATGTACATCTCAGTAGGTGGTCCAGGTGTCCTCTGATATGACACAAGTGATGGGGGGGTTATGTTCCTCAGGCAAGGGGAGGCCGAAGACAGATTTCACCATCAGACCAACACCACAATGTTTTCAATTGTGTCAAAAAAAAACACTATTTTGCTCAAAAATGTAATTTTTTACATTTAAAGGAAAAATCGACCCAAAACCACTCATTCCTTTAAATTACAGTGTTAAATGACACGAATATGTGAGAACGATATTTTTTGTGAACAAATGTTTCATTTTCAAATCAAACTTTGTCACATTCGCCGAATACAACAAGTACCAACAGTGCAGTTCAAGAAGAGTTAAGAAAATATTTACCAAATAGACTAAAGTAAAAAATTATAAAAAGTAACACAATAAAATAACAATAACAAGGGCTATATCAGGGTCAATGTGCGGGGGTACATGTTAGTTAAGTAATTTGTACATGTAGGTAGGGGTGAAGTGACTATGCGTAGATAATAAACAGCGAGTAGCAGCAGTGTACAACACAAATGGGAGGGTCACTGTAAATAGTCCGGTGGCCATTTGATTAGTTGTTCAGCAGTCTTATGGCTAGGGGGTAGAAGCTGTTGAGGAGCCTTTTGGTCCTAGACTTGGCGCTCCAGTACTGCTTGCCGTGTGGTAGCAGAGAGAACAGTCTATAACCTGGGTGACAGGAGTCTCTGACAATTTTTTGGGCTCCCTCTGACACCGCCTATTATATAGGTCCTGAATGGCAGTAAGCCCAGTGATGTACTGCGGCATTGTAATAAGGTTGATAGACATACGGAAAACCGTTGTGGAAATCTGTTGCAGCTCAAGTCGATTACAAAATCCACAATGCAATGCAAACTCTCTATGGGTTGGCTAGCTAGATAGCTAGGTAGATAGCAAATGTAGCTACACGCAATAATACCAAAGACAATATCAGCATGTAACGTAGCTAGTTAGTGCAGTTTGTTTAGCGATTTACAGCTATCAATTTAGGAGTCTACAATGTCACCGTGTTTAACCTGCAGATCGACGTACCTCACAGAGTGGAGTCTAACATTCACAACGGCAGATATACTTGTGAAGGATGGGAAACATTGCTGAGTCACCTCTAAAACAAACTATTATTAAGTAATGGTCACTGAATCCCTCTCCAAAACAGACTATTATTAAGTAATGGTCACTGAGTCACCTCTAAAACAGACTATATTAAGTAATGGTCACTGAGTCACCTCTCCAAAACAAACTATTATTAAGTAATGGTCACTGAGTCACCTCTCCAAAACAAACTATTATTAAGTAATGGTCACTGAGTCACCTCTAAAACAGACTATTATTAAGTAATGGTCACTGAGTCACCTCTCAAACAACTATTATTAAGTAATGGTCACTGAGTCACCTCTAAAACAGACTATTATTAAGTAATGGTCACTGAGGCACCTCCAAAACAAACTATATTTAAGTAATGGTCACTGAGGCACCTCTCTAAAACAGACTATTATTAAGTAATGGTCACTGAATCACCTCCCAAAAACAAACTATTATTAAGTAATGGTCACTGAGCACTCTAAAACAAACTATATTAGTAATGGTCACTGAGGCACCTCTCTAAAACAGACTATTATTAAGTAATGGTCACTGAGTCACTCTAAAACAAACTATTATTAAGTAATGGTCACTGAGTCACCCTAAAACAGACTATTATTAAGTAATGGTCACTGAGTCACCTCTAAAACAAACTATTATTAAGTATGGTCACTGAGTCACCGCTAAAACAGACTATTATTAAGTAATGGTCACTGAGTCACCTCTCCAAAACAAACTATTATTAAGTAATGGTCACTGAGGCACCTCTCTAAAACAGACTATTATTAAGTAATGGTCACTGAGTCACCTCTAAAAACAAACTATTATTAAGTAATGGTCACTGAAGTCACCGGCTAAAACGACTATTATTAAGTAATGGTCACTGAGTCACCGCTAAAACAGACTATTATTAAGTAATGGTCACTGAGTCACCTCTCCAAAACACACTATTATTAAGTAATGGTCACTGAGTCACCTCTAAAACAGACTATTATTAAGTAATGGTCACTGAGTCACCTCTAAAACAGACTATTATTAAGTAATGGTCACTGAATCACCTCTAAAACAGACTATTATTAAGTAATGGGCACTGAATTACCTCTCCAAAAACACATCGAAATCATCAATGGCCTTTATCATATATTGACATCATGTATTTCACCAATAACCAGGTATATGTAATATTTCCAATCTAGTATTCGACTATGTCATATTCAAATTTGTATATATATTTTAGAGTGAGTGAGGTGCCTCTTACTTAGAGGGAAACCACACCAGTGACTGCCATTTAATTACAGATTTAGATGAAACAGGTGTCTGTTTACCTTGTTTAATTTGGAGCTCTGGCACCATGGTGTAGAATCTCCTCCAACCGGGGTGGACACTCACTCCTGGCAAGCTCGCCAAATGTCGGGGTAGGTTCCTTGTTCCTTGTCAATCATTGGCTTATTGTTGAAATCAGCAGTCAGACAATATTTTCTTTTAAGTGAATCAATCAAACCTTTATTAATTCAATAGCAGACAGAAGTTGACAATGGAAACACAGCATGTATGTTTCAGAGTAAGTTTGCAAAATAAAACAGGTGAAAGTGGCTTTAATATACTTGCAGTTGACCCCTAGTGATGTAACTGCYTACGTCAACACCTTCTACTCATGAGACCAAGCCCATGCATATACAGTTATACAAACTTGCAGGAGAAAACAGTAGTCCAGCGTTTTCTAAGGGCTCAGCAGGAATTTTCAATTCCCGTGTGGCTTACAGTGGTATGTCTGACTTGTCTCTTATCTCTTTACTCCCCTGCAAGTGTGTGTCTATGTATGTCTTTTAGTCTTGAGGAGCTTTCTCACAGACACCCTGTTTTGACCGCAATGGCTCACACATCTGCTCAGACCGTTTCTTATAAGAGGCAAGACTAGAAAAGAAATGTGGAACAGTATTAAACCTTATAATGCATATGTATAGATATATTGTTAATCTGTAGTCCAGGATCCTGTAAATGTAGTAGGGGAGGGGTCTTATAGCCCTTCCCCTTCTATTAATACAACATAAGCATAATCAATTATTATAATACATCAATCATTTGGTGCAGCCCCTATCATGACCCCAAGGTGACCCTCATCACACCGTGATGTATTTAGAATTCATGGCTAACACAGCATTCTGCAGCGATACGCCATCCCATCTGGTTTTGGCTTAGTGGCACTATCATTTGTTTTTCAACAGCGACAATAAGCCAACACACCTCCAGGCTTGTGTAAGGGCTATTTTACCAAGAAGGAGAAGTGATGCATGCTGCATCAGAGGACCTGGCCTCAACAATCCCCCAAAATCAACCAAATTGACATGGTTTTGGGATTGAGTGGGACTGCAGAGTGAAGGAAAAGCAGCTACCCAGTCCTAAACAAGCAGGGCTAGCCATCTATCAAACATACCCAGTCCTAACCAGCAGGGCTAGCCTCTATCAAACATACCCAGTCCTAACCAGCAGGGCTAGCCATCTATCAAACATACCCAGTCCTAACCAGCAGGGCTAGCCATCTATCAAACATACCCAGTCCTAACCAGCAGGGCTACCATCTATCAAACATACCCAGTCCTTAACCACAGGGTAGCCATCTATCAAACATACCCAGTCCTAACCAGCAGGGCTAGCCATCTATCAAACATACCCAGTCCTAACCAGCAGGGCTAGCCATCTGTCAGTGCTTCTACAGCATTGTCTAAGCTAATGAGCTGTTACAGAACACTACATGTATAGCGACACAGCTCTATGCCGTCCTCTGACATCCACCCACCCACACGTAAAACATCTGTCATACTCTGACATCCACACACTGGTTGCATTACAATAACCTCTCCTTTCCCCCAAAGTGTACACTTGTTCAATGCTCCACATGGATTTGACAGGAAATGACTTGTATTTGGAAACTCCATCCATGCTTTAAACTTGTGGGGCATAGTGAACCCGTGTGCACTTCCTCCAGTGTGTAGATCACTACTTGCCCTGTCAGCATTTTCTGTAAAAACTGTTCACCACTGGAACCAACTTCCAGAAGGCCTCACATGAGTGGCTAGTGTTGGGGACAGCTAGTGTTGGRGACAGCTAGTGTTGGGGACAGCTAGTGTTGGGGACAGCTAGCGTTGGGGACAGCTAGCGTTGGGGACAGCTAGCGTTGGGAACAGCTAGTGTTGGGGACAGCTAGCGTTGGGGACAGCTAGTGTTGGGGACAGCTAGTGTTGGGGAGATCACAGAACAAGTTACAAAGTGGTTTAACCAACAGTAGGGTTGTAGACACGGATCAACCTTTTGCTGTTATTTGGTACTTTTTATTGATTGCATTTTTTCTTCAGTAACATCACTATGTTATACTGAGACAGTCTCATGGTGATGAAGAACACAGCAGTACTAACAGGACAGGGTCAGTAACATCACTATGTTATACTGAGACAGTCTCATGGTGATGAGGAACACAGCAGTAGAGAGGAGGCCTACTGCCCTGTTGGACAACAGACAGATATCAGCATGACTCTCAGTGGACCAACAATCTGTCCTTCCACCTGAAGTTTGCAGTTTTCACTACTTCCCAAATGTAAAAGCATTGGATCGGTGGAGGGAGTTGGGCTACAGAGAGTTGACACCATTGGATCGGTAGAGGGAGTTGGGTTACAGGGAGTTGACACCATTGGATCTGTAGAGGGAGTTGGGTTACAGGGAGTTGACACCATTGGATCTGTAGAGGGAGTTGGGCGACAGAGAGTTGACACCATTGGATCTGTAGAGGGAGTTGGGCTACTGAGAGATGACACCATTGGATCGGTAGAGGGAGTTGGGCTACAGAGAGAAAACCAGCAGGCTAGCCATCTATCAAACATACCCAGTCCTAACCAGCAGGGCTGCCATCTATCAAACATACCCAGTCCAAACCAGCAGGGCTAGCCATCTATCAAACTACCCAGTCTAACCAGCAGGGCTAGCCATCTATCAAACATATCCAGTCCTAACCTAGCCATCCTATCAAACACTACCCAGTCCTAACCAGCAGGTAGCCATCTATCAAACATACCCAGTCCTAACCAGCAGGGCTAGCCAGCTGTCAGTGCTTCTACAGCATTGTCTAAGCTAATGAGCTGTTACAGAACACTACATGTATAGCGACACAGCTCTATGCCTCTCTGACATCCACCCACCCACACGTAAAACATCTCTGTCATACTTTGCATCACCACACACTGGTTGCATTACAATAACCTTCCTTTCCCCAAAGTGTACACTTGTTCAATGCTCACATGGATTTGAACAGAAATGACTTGTATTGGAAACTCCATCCATGCTTTACTTGTGGGGCATAGTGAACCCGTGTGCACTTCCTCCAGTGTGTAGATCACTACTTGCCCTGTCAGCATTTTCTGTAAAATGTTCACCACTGGACCAACTTCAGAAGGCCTCACATGAGTGGCTAGTGTTGGGGACAGCTAGTGTTGGGGACAGCTAGTGTTGGGGACAGCTGTAGTGGTTGGGGACAGCTAGCGTTGGGGACAAGGTTGGGACAGCTAGTGTTGGGGACAGCTAGTGTTGGGAACAGTGTGGGGACAGCTAGTGTTGGGGACACTAGTGTTGGGGACAGCTAGTGTGGGGACAATAGTGTGGGGACAGTTAGTGTTGGGACAGCTAGTGTTGGGACTTAGCTAGTGTTGGACACTAGTGTTTGGGACAGTTATTGGTTGGACAGTTAGTGTTGGGGACAGTTAGTGTTGGCAGCAGCTTAGTCGTTGGGGACAGTTTAGTGTTGGGTTAGACAGCTAGATGTTGGGACAGCTAATGTGGGACAGCTAGTGTTGGGGACAACTAGTGTTGGGAAGACTAGTGTTGGAGGACACACTAGTGGTTTGGGGACAGTTAGTGAGAGGAGGAGTTGGCTACAAGAGAGAATCACACATTGGATCTGTAGAGAGTTTGGGCTACAGAGAGAGACACCATTGGATCTGTAGGAGGGGATTGGGCACAGAGAGGTTGACACCATTGGATCGGTAGAGGGAGTTGGGCTACAGAGAGTTGACACCATTGGATCTGTAGAGGGAGTTGGGCTACAGAGAGTTGACACCATTGGATCGGTAGAGGGAGTTGGGCGACAGAGAGTTGACACCATTGGATCGGTAGAGGGAGTTGGGCTACAGAGAGTTGACACCATTGGATCGGTAGAGGGAGTTGGGCTACAGTGAGTTGACACCATTGGATCGAAGAGGGAGTTGGGCACAGAGAGTATGACACCATGGGATCGGTAGGGGAGTTGGGCGACAGAGGATTGACACCATTGGATCGGTGGAGGGAGTTGGGCTACAGGGAGTTGACACCATTGGATCTGTGAGGGAGTTGGGCTACAGGGAGTTGACACCATTGGATCGGTAGAGGGAGTTGGGCGACAGAGAGTTGACACCATTGGATCGGTAGAGGAGTTGGGCGACAGAGAGTGACACCATTGGATCGGTAGAGGGAGTTGGGCGACAGAGAGTTGACACCATTGGACTCGGTAGAGGAGTTGGGCACAGAGAGATGACACCTATTGGATCGGTAGAGGTGAGTTGGGCGACAGAGAGTTGACACCATTGGATCGGTGGAGGGAGTTGGGCTACAAGAGAGTTGACACCATTTTTCTTATACCAGCCATGTCCTTTCAAATCAGTGAAGGTATGTGCTCACTTTGGGAGGAAATTGATACTATTGGGACCCAATTTCTGGATAGGTAGCAGCACAAAGAGGGTATACATTGCCCTCTAGTGTAGAAGACATGAACTACATCCCAAACAGAGAGTCTGGCCCTGACCTAAAAGGACACACACACAAATAATAAAAACATTGTTTTTCACAAATGAAAGGAACTTGATTGAACCCCCTATAGTCTAAGGTCCGCGGGGCTGGGTTTCTATTAAGCTAACATATGGAATTGTTTTAAAGATGGTCAAATGATTTGGAATTTCAGGACCCTTATAGGTGCAGTACATGAGCAGACTGTAGCTTGATCCATCAGGAAGACCTGCCTCCCCTGTACCCATCAGGAGAGCAGCCTCACCTGTACCCGTCAGGAGAAGACCTGACTCACCTGTAACCCAGGAGAGACCTGACTACCTGTACCACTCAGGAGAGACCTGACTCACCTGTACCATCAGGAGAGACATGACTCCCTGTACCCTCAGGGAGACGACCATGACTCACCTGTACCCATCAGGAGAGACCAGCCTCACCTGTACGCCATCAGTAAAGAGACCTGACTAACCTGTACCTCACGGAGAGACCTGACTCACTGTACATCAGGAGAGACCTGGCTCACCCTGTACCCATCAGTAGAAGACCTGACTCACCTGTACCCTATCAGGAGAGACTGATCACCTGTTACCCTTCAGGAGAGACTGACTCACCTGTACCCATCAGAGAGAGACCTGACTCACCTGTACCCATCAGGAGAGACCTGACTCAGCCGTACCGCATCAGGAGAGACCTGACTCCACCTGTACCCATCAGGAGAGCCTGACCACCTGTACTCCTTCAGTAGAGACTTGACTCACCTGTACCCGTCAGGAGAGACATGACTCACTGTACCCGCCAGGAAGAGACATGACTCACCTGTATCCGTCAGGAGAGACATGACTCACCTGTACCCATCTCAGTAGAGAACTTGACTCACCTGTACCCGTCAGGAGAGACATGACTCACCTGTACCCATTCAGGAGAGACCATGCCTCACCTGTACCCCATCAGGAGAGACCTGACTCACTGGTACCCATCAGGAGAGACCTGACTCACCTGTACCATCAGGAGAGACCTGACTCACCTGTCACCATCAGGAGAGACCTGACTCACTGTACCCGTCAGTAGAGACTTGACTCACCTGTACCCGTTCAGGAGAAACATAGACTCACCTGTACCCGTCAGCGAGGAACATGA
>NW_019946835.1:13062-17692 GCF_002910315.2 Salvelinus sp. IW2-2015 | reverse complement strand
ATGACCATTGGATCGGTGAGGGAGTTAGGCTACAGAGAGATGACACCATTGGATCGGTGAGGGAGTTGGCTACTGAGAGTGCACACCTTGGATCGGTAGAGGGAGTTGGGCTACAGAAGAGTTGGACACCATTGGATCGGTAGAGGAGTTGGGCTACAGAGAGATGACCCATTGGATCGGTGGAGGGAGTTGGACTACAGAGAGTTGACACCATTGGATCTGTAGAGGGGTTGGGCTACAGAGAGATGAACCCATTGGATCGGTAGAGGGAGTTGGGCGACAGAGAGTTGACACAATTGGATCGGTAGAGGGAGTTGGGTTACAGAGAGTTGACACCATTGGATCGGTAGAGGGAGTTGGGCGACAGAGGTTGACACCATTGGATCGGTAGAGGAAGTTGGGTTACAGAGAGATGACACCATTTGGATCGGTAGAGGGAGTTGGGTTACAGAGAGATGACACCATTGGATTGGTGGAGGGAGTTGGGCGACAGAGAGTTGACACCATTGGATCGGTAGAGGGAGTTGGGTTACAGAGAGATGACACCATTGGATCTGACTCACCTGTACCAGCCAGGAGACACATGACTCACCTGTATCCGTCAGGAGAGACCTGACTCACCTGTACCCATCAGTAGAGACTTGACTCACCTGTACCCGTCAGGAGAGACATGACTCACCTGTACACGTCAGGAGAGACATGACTCACCTGTACCCGTCAGGAGAGACATGACTCACCTGTACCCATCAGGAGAGACCAGCCTCACCTGTACCCATCAGGAGAGACCTGACTCACTGGTACCCATCAGGAGAGACCTGGCTCACCTGTACCCGTCAGGAGAGACATGACTCACCTGTACCCGTCAGTAGAGACCTGCCTCCCCTCTACCCATCAGGAGAGACCTGACTCACCTGTACCCATCAGTAGAGACCTGCCTCACCTGTACCCATCAGTAGAGACCTGACTCACCTCTACCCATCAGTAGAGACCTGACTCACCTGTACCCATCAGTAGAGACCTGCCTCACCTGTACCCGTCAGGAGAGACCTGCATCCCCTCTACCCATCAGTAGAGACCTGCCTCACCTGTACCCTTCAGGAGAGACCTGACTCACCTGTACCGGCTATGTGTCCATGAAGAGTGATCAGTCCATAATGCAGCCATTTCAAGTCAGCGATAGACACATTCTTACAAAGCAAAAGTAAGACATTTCATGTGATATTTCTCTCCATAATAAAAGTATATCCGACTTTCTCAGACCTAAACAAACACAGACAGTATTTCATTATGATCAATATACCAGAGACCACAGGAGGTTGGTGGTAACTTCATTGAGGAGGATGGGCTCGTGGTCAAGGCTGAAGAAGAATCCGTGACGTGGTTTCCATGTGTTTGATTCCATCCGCTCTGTTCTGGTCATTATTATGAGCCGTCGACCCCTCATCAGTCTCCTGTGTGAGAGGCTGAAGGTTTTACTGTGTGTTGAAGCCCATCAGGAGAGACGACCCACCTGTAGCCATCCGTCTGTCCATGAAGCCTGAGAGCTGCAGCTGCTATAGGGGTGACATAGTGTATAAAGGAACCAGCAGGAGAGGAGGAGCTGCTATAGGGGTGACATGACTCAATGGATGTTACAGCATTGACTCATGGATTGATGTTACAGCATTGACTCATGGATTGAGTTACAGCGATTGACTCTGGATTGATGTTACAGCATTGACTCTGATTGATGTACAGCATTGACTCAGGATTGATGTTACAGCATTGACTCATGGATTGATGTTACAGCATTGACTCATGGATTGATGTTACAGCATTGACTCATGGATTGATGTTACCAGCATTGACTCAGTGATTGATGTTACAGCATTGACTCATGGATTGATGTTACAGCATTGACTCATGGATTGATGTTACAGCATTGACTCATGGATTGATGTTACAGCATTGACTCTGGATTGATGTTACAGCATTGACTCATGGATTGATGTTGACAGCATTGACTATGGATTGATGTTACAGCATTGACTCATGGATTGATGTTACAGGCATTGGACTCATGGAGTGATGTTACAGCATTGACTCATGAGGATTACAGCATTGACTCATGGATTGATGTTACAGCATTGACTCATGGATTGATGTTTACAGCATTGACTCATGATTGATGTTACAGCATTGCCTCAGGGATTGATGTTACAGCATTGACTCATGGATTGATGTTACAGCATTGACTCATGGAGTGATTTACAGCATTGACTCATGGATTGATTACAGCATTGACTCATGGATTGATGTTACAGCATTGACTCATGGAGTGATGTTAACAGGCATTGACTCATGGATTGATGTTACAGCATTGACTCATGGGTTGATGTTACAGCATTGACTCATGGAGTGATGTTACAGCATTGACTCATGGATTGATGTTACAGCATTGACTCATGGATTGATGTTACAGCATTGACTCATGGTTTTGATGTTACAGCATTGACTCATGGATTGATGTTACAGCATTGACTCATGGAGTGATGTTACAGCATTGACTCATGGATTGTTAGATGATCATGGGTTGAGTTACGAGCATTGACTCAGGGTTGATGTTACAGCATTGACTCATGGAGTGATGTTACAGCATTGACTCATGGATTGGATGTTACAGCATTGACTCATGGGTTGATGTTACAGCATGACTCATGGAGTGATGTTACAGCATTGACTCATGGATTGATGTTACAGCATTGACTCATGGAGTGATGTTACAGCATGACTCATGGATTGATGTTACAGCATTGACTCATGGGTTGATGTTACAGCATTGACTCATGGAGTGATGTTACAGCATTGACTCATGGATTGATGTACAGCATTGACTCAGGATTGATGTACAGCATTGACTCAGGTAGGAGTTTGGCGTTGCATATCCTAAATAAATGTTGCGCAACATGAGCTCATGGGCTTTCATTTAAGTGTTTAATTAGATTTTTCAAAACATTTGCATTGATGTCAAAGTGATTAGAGGAAATAGAATGCTGAGTACCTGGTAGTTAGCAGGCTACTAATGAGCATCAGAGCTTGGAGAAGCCTAGTTAACCATGACTGAATTGTTTTTGAAAGTAAGCTTGAAATGGGCATCGTTTAATTGACTCATCAACCAAAAACCCATTTAGCTTTGAACAGTTATTTCTGAATGTTAATCAAAGTTAAAAGCTGGCTAACTTGTCGATCCTACTTTGTAGTATTGGTTAATGATGTTTCACTGATCCTCCTCTATCAGGATAGAAAGCTGTTATTCTCTATACTCTACCCCCACCTAGTGGTGGAACGGATCAATGTTAGTCTCTATACTCTAGTCCCACTAGTGGTGGAATGGATCAATGTTAGTCTCTATACTCTACCCCACCTAGTGGTGGAATGGATCAATGTTATTCTCTATACTCTAGTCCACCTAGTGGTGGAATGGATCAATGTTATTCTCTATACTCTAGTCCACCTAGTGGTGGAATGGATCAATGTTATTCTCTATACTCTAGCCCACCTAGTGGTGGAATGGATCAATGTTATTCTCTATACTCTACCCCCACCTAGTGGTGGAATGGATCAATGTTATTCTCTATACTCTAGTCCACCTAGTGGTGGAATGATCAATGTTATTCTCTATACTATAGTCCCACCTAGTGGTGGAATGGATAAATGTTATTCTCTATACTCTAGTCCACCTAGTGGTGGAATGGATCAATGTTATTCTCTATACTCTAGTCCCACCTAGTGGTGGAATGGATCAATGTTAGTCTCTATACTCTACCCCACCTAGTGGTGGAATGGATCAATGTTATTCTCTATACTCTAGTCTCACCTAGTGGTGGAATGGATCAATGTTAGTCTCTATACTCTACCCCACCTAGTGGTGGAATGGATCAATGTTATTCTCTATACTCTAGTCCCACCTACTGGTGGAATGGATCAATGTTAGTCTCTATACTCTAGCCCCACCTAGTGGTGAAATGGATCAATGTTATTCTCTATACTCTAGTCTCACCTAGTGGTGGAATGGATCAATGTTAGTCTCTATACTCTACCCACCTAGTGGTGGAATGGATCAATGTTATTCTCTATACTCTAGTCCCACCTACTGGTGGAATGGATCAATGTTAGTCTCTATACTCTAGCCCACCTAGTGGTGGAATGGATCAATGTTATTCTCTATACTCAGTCCCACCTAGTGGTGGAATGGATCAATGTTAGTCTCTATACTCATCCCCACCTAGTGGTGAAATGGATCAATGTTATTCTCTATACTCTAGCCCCACCTAGTGGTGGAATCGAGCAATGTTAGTCTCTATACTCTAGCCCCACCTAGTGGTGGAATGGATCAATGTTATTCTCTATACTCTAGTCCCACCTAGTGGTGGAATGGATCAATGTTATTCTCTATACTCTACCCCCACCTAGTGGTGGAATGGATCAATGTTATTCTCTATACTCTAGTCCCACCTAGTGGTGGAATGGATCAATGTTATTCTCTATACTCTAGCCCACCTAGTGGTGGAATGGATCAATGTTATCTCTTATACTGTAGCCCCACCTAGTGGTGGAATGGATCAATGTTATTCTCTATACTTCTATTCCC
>NW_019946835.1:0-13037 GCF_002910315.2 Salvelinus sp. IW2-2015 | reverse complement strand
AAAAAAAAAAAAAAAAAAAAACAAAAAAAAAGAAAAAAAAAAAAAAAGAAAAAACAAAAAATAAAAAAAGGATCAGCGGCAGAAAAAAAAACGAAAAAGAAATAAAAAAAAAAAAAACACAGCAAAAGAATAAAAAAAAAAAAAAAAAAAAGAACATGGAGGGGTGAAGGCGGGACGGAGGATAAACAGTAAAGCATAGTTAGATCACTTGTTTCTGCTGCGTGTTGTGGGCGGAGGTAGAAAGAAAAAAAAAAGGAAAAGGCGAAAATAATATACTTGTTTAATGCAAAAAAAAAACAGAAAACTAATAAAATAAAGAAATGATAGTTGTTTTGAATAAATCAAAGATAAATAAAAATGAAAATAAATAATGAAATTAAGATTATATTAGAATATTAGAAAAATATAATGATGAAATTAAAAAAGTAACCATGGTTAAAAATTTAATGGAATTTAAATGTTAGGAAGCGTATCATATTTTTATTGCTGGAAAATATTAACAATAATAAAAAAAATAACAACAATATAAATAATAATAACTTAAATATAGAAAAAAAAGTCGGCTTTGTGGGGGAAAAAACCAAAGAAAAAAAAAGAACAAAAAAAAAAAAAACAAAAAAAAAAATTGGAGAACCTGCAGTAATATTTACAGGACCCGGAGTTGAGAACCCTGCTAGTATATTTTACAAGACCCGGAGTGGAGAACCCTGCCAGTATATTTTTAACAGGACCTCGGGAGTTGGAGAACCCTGCAGTATATTACGGACTCCCGAGAGTTGGAGAACCCTGCAGTATATTTTACACGACCGGGAGTTGGAAACCCTGCAAAGTATTTTAACATGACCCGGAGTTGAGAACCCTGCAGTATATTTTACAGGACCGCGAGTTGGAGAACCCTGCAGTATATTTTACATGACCCGGAGTGTGGAACCCTGCAGTTAATTTACAGGACCCGGAATTGGAGACCCTTGCAGTTACATTTTTACCATGACCCGAGTTGTGGAGAACCCTGCATTGGTCTGTTATTTTACAGACCGGAGTTGGAACCCTGCAGGATATTTTACATGACCGGAGTTGGAGAACCCTGCATGATATTTTACATGACCGAAGTTGTGAGAACCCTGCAGTATATTTTACAACCGAGTTGGAATACCCCTGCAGTTATTTTACATGACCCGGAGTTGGAGAACCCTGCAGTATATTTTTACTAGACCGGAGTTGGAGAACCCTGCAGTATATTTTACATGACCCGGAGTTGGAGAACCCTGCAGTATTTTACAGGACCGGAGTTGGGAACCCTGCAGTATATTTTACAAGACCCGGAGTTGGAGAACCTGCAGTATATTTTACAGACCCGGAGTTGGAGAACCCTGCAGATATATTTACAGACCGGAGTTGGAGAACCCTGCAGTATATTTTACAGGACCCGGAGTTGAGAACCTGCAGTATTTTTACAGACCCGAGATGGAGAACCCTGCAGTATATTTACAGGACCCGGAGTTGGAGAACCCTGCAGTATATTTTACAGAACCCGGAGTTGGAGAACCCTGCAGTATATTTTACAGGACCCGGAGTTGGAGAACCCCGCAGTATTTTTACAGGACCCGGAGTTGGAGAAACCCTGCAGTATATTTTACATGACCCGGAGGTGGAGAACCCTGCAGTATATTTTTACATGACCCGGAGTTGGAACCCTGCAGTATATTTTACATGACCCGGAGTTGGAGAACCCTGCAGTATATTTTACAGGACCCGGAGTTGGAGAACCCTGCAGTATATTTTACAGGACCCGGAGTTGGAGAACCCTGCAGATATTTTACAGACCCGAGTTGGAGAACCCTGCAGTATATTTTACAGACCCGGAGGGAGAACCTGCAGATATTTTACATGACCCGGAGTTGGAGAACCCTGCAGGTATATTTTAACACGACCGGAGTGGAGAACCCTGCAGTATATTTTACATGGACCCGGAGTTGGAGAACCCTGCAGTATATTTTACATGACCCGGAGTGGAGAACCCTGCAGTATATTTTACAGGACCCGGAGTTGGAACCCTTGCAGTATATTTTACAGGACCCGGAGTTGGAGAACCCTGCAGTATATTTTACAATGACCCGGAGTTGGAGAACCTGCGAGTATATTTTACATCAGTTATGTTACTTTAATATATACAGAATGATTACATTGACCTAATGAACCTTTTGTAGAATGTCAGATACAGTTATCACTGACTTTAGTGGTCCCTTGGGACATGTTGTTGCAGTGTCATGTACACATTTAAAGTGCTGTTTAAATACAAATAAACTCTAACAATACAACTTTTCATAACAGTTACATACCAATAAAAAAATATATAAAAAAGACAAGCCTGCTGGTCTTACTGGGTCGATAGGAACATTAGCCCGAGCTATATAGGAGGGATATCACACCTGACACAAGACTATATCAGGTTTTTTCATTGAGAAACAACTTTATTCATTTAGATCAGGTATTCCCAAACTGGGGCGGCATGTAGTAGTAGCCTCGTTTCACTGCCCAAAATAACATTAAACCATCTGTGTTCAGAGAAATAACAACACAATGTCAAATACAGGTAGCCTAGTCAAATAATTAACACCAATCAACATTAACCGTTACTCTCTCGCGGGAATTCCACTAACGGTCCGTATGTAGCCAAACGTAGCTGCTGCTCATTCCGTTTGCTCAGAAATGGATAAATGGTTAAAGAAAACAAAGGCCCGCGTCCATAGAGACACAATACCAGCTCTACTGGTAGTACTGCTACTAACAGCAGTACTACACCTGCACCTGTCGACAACACAAGTTGTTCTGCTTCCACGAGCACAGCCAATGCTAGCATCCGTAATTCTACATTTGTTGTTAGCCCAGCTAGCAGATGACACTGACAGTTGTGAATCTGATGCAGCCGAAGAGCTACTCCCCCTTACCCGGAAAGCACCGAACAACAGACAGAGACGTTGGACATCGAAGAGGCGCAAATATGATGAGAACTACATTGATTTGGGCGTTCACTTATATAGGAGTAGTGCCTTTCCTCAGCCACAGTGTGTTATATGTGCCAAAAGTACTATCTCACAACTCGAGATAACCTTCACTCTTGCCAGACATTTAGAAAACTAAACATGTCAATTATGATAAATAAGCCACGGGATGTTTTGAGAGAATAAAGATGATTTTCGAGTATAAGACATAAAAGCAACAGATACCATTAATAATAAGGGTCTAGAACGTCTTATTGTAATAAATATGAACGTGTGGAGGTGGGTCAGTGTGTCAGAGGAGGCTCTATAGAAGGACAGAGTGCCTGCTGGCCAGTCCAGATACACTCCTACTCTGTTGAGTAGGCTGATCAGTTTCCTTATTATTGAGCCAGGCAGTGTAGCTGTTAGAGCAGAGCAATTCCAGACGTTTCATTGTGTCCAAGCCTACAGTCACACTCCTCCTCTCCTGCTGCGTTCCTGTAATACACACAATGCTGTAACATCAATCCATGAGTCAATGCTGTAACATCAATCCATGAGTCAATGCTGTAACATCAATCCCTGAGTCAATGCTGTAACATCAAGCCATGAGTCAAAATGAAGGAAAAGTTACCTTGCAAATTCAGCAGGCTATGGTGTGAAATAGGATTTTTGAATTGTATTGCTTATCGTTAATGCCATCTTTGTTGTGCTTATCAATACATGAGCACCTTTTTTCACACTCCTATCGATACAATAATTTTATCATTATTATCATAATGATAATTTTATTTGTCATTCAAAAGTTTTACTGTGCGTGAAGTATCAAATGCGTTTTGTCATTACTAAATCATGTGATATGTATTTTAAAGATACAATATGTATTGGGCGACCCAACCAAATTCCCATAGAAATGTGAGTTGTAGATCTGTCATTCTCATTGAAAGCCAGTCTAAAGAGCGGTAGATCTGTTCTATGTGGGCTATTGCTATGCTTCCCGTTCTGAAGTTTAGTTTTTGCATATTTTACTTTGGGTTTTGTACAACAGCTGGAAATACAATATTTTTGGTTATGGAAAATATATTTCACAGCAGTTTAGCTGGTACAATGATTTTCTACACAATACTGCTTGTTTTGTCACAAACTGAAATTAGGTGAACTATACGAATTTTAACAACCAGGAAAAGGTGAAGCGATTTCTGTAGACATTTAACTATAAAAAAAATAAGAATAAATAAATAAAGCATTTTATTACAAAARATTTAAATCAGTCTTCTTCCTCAAATGAAGGAGAGAGTGCAAGAGGGAGGGAATCTGATTTCAAAATGGAGTTAGCCCTGAGTTAGCCCTGAGTTAGCCCTGAGTTAGCCTGCCCCGGAGCAGGTTAGTTCTGGAGGATACTTCACCTTTTACATTTACATTACATTTACATTTAAGTCATTTAGCAGACGCTCTTATCCAGAGCGACTTACAAATTGGAAAGTTCATACATAGTTCATACATATTCATCCTGGTCCCCCCCTGGTCCCCCCGTGGGGAATGAACCCACAACCCTGGCGTTGCAAGCGCCATGCTCTACAACTGAGCCACAGGACAGTGTGGTAAATTAGTCAGGTAAATAGACATTAGCATGACCGTTTTATATTTTTTTTATTTAACCTTTATTTAACTTAGGCAAGTCAGTTAGAACACATTCTTATTTACAATGACGGCCTACCCCGGCCAAACCCTAACCCAGACGACGCTGGGCCAATTGTGCGCCACCGTACGGGACTCCCAATACAAGTCGGTTGTGATACAGCCTTGAATCGAACCAGGGTCTGTGCGACACCTCTAGCAATGAGATGTAGTGCCTTAGACCGCTGCGCCAATCGGCAGTTGAACTCAGAGTTGACAAAAGATAACTTGCTAACTCCTCAACCTGATTCGTAGGATAGCCCTCAGGTGTTGAATACATGTGCCCAGGAGACACTTAGTGGGATAACTATAACTTGAGTTTAGTGGGACTATCATATCAATTATTTGGTGATGTGAATATATTTAGTATAGTTTAATCTAAAAAATATAACTTTTAAATGTTTAAAAATACACAGTACCAGTCAAAAGTTTGGACACACCTACTCATTCAAGGGTTTTTCTTTATTTTTACTATTTTCTACATTGTAGAATAATAGTGAAGACATCAAAACTATGAAATAACACATGGAATCATGTAGTAACCAAAAAAGTGTTAAACAAATCAAAATATATTTTATTTTTTAGATTCTTCAAAGTAGCAACCCTTTGCCTTGATGACAGCTTTGCACAATCGTGGCATTCTCTCAACCAGCTTCACCTGGAATGCTTTTCTAACAGTCTTGAAGGAGTCTTGAAGGAGTTCCCACATATGCTGAGCACTTTTTGGCTGCTTTTTCTTCACTCTGCGGTCCAACTCATCCCAAACCATCACAATTGAGTTGAGGTCAGTATATTTTGGACACCAGGTCATCTGATGCAGCACTCCATCACACTCCTTCTTGGTCAAACATCCCCTACACAGCCTGGAGGTGTGTTGGGTCATTGTCCTGTAGAAAAACAAATGATAGTCCCACTAATCGGAAACCAGATGGGATGGCGTATCGCTGCAGAATGCTGTGGTAGCCATGCTGGTTAATTAAGTGTGCCTTGAATTCTAAATAAATCACAAACAGTGTCACCAGCAAAGCACCCCCACACCATCTCCATGCTTTACACCCACTTTTCACCCACTACAATGTACACACCCACTAATATGTGGGTGTGTAGGCACACAATTAAGTGTGCCTTGAATTCTAAATAAATCACAAACAGGGTCACCAGCAAAGCACCCCCACACCATCACACCCCTCCTCCATACTTCACAGTGGGAACTACACATGCAGAGATCATCCGTTCACCTACCCTGCATCTCAGAAAGACTCTGTGGTGAGAACCAAACATCTCAACTCTGGACACATCAGACCAAAGGACATTTTTCCACCGGTCTGATGTTCATTGCTTGTGTTTCTTGGCCCAAGCAAGTCTCTTGTTCTTATTGGTGTCCTTTAGTAGTGGTTTCTTTGCAGCAATTCGACCACAAAGGCCTGATTCACACAGTCTCCTCTGAACAGTTGATGTTGAGATGTGTCTGTTACTTGAACTCTGTGAAACATTTATTTGGGCTGCAATCTGAGGTGCAGTTAAATCTAATGAACTTCTCCTCTGCAGCAGAAGTAACTCTGGGTCTTCCTTTCCTGTGGYGGTCCTCATGAGAGCCAGTTTCATCATAACGCTTGATGGTTTTTGCGACTGCACTTGAAGAAACTTTCAAAGTTCTTGAAATGTTCCGGATTGACTGACCCTCATGTCTTAAAGTAATGAGGGACTGTCATTTTGTCTTTAATATTTGAGCTGTTCTTGACATAATATGGACTTGGTAATTTACCAAATAGGGTGAAAGACCAAGTCTTCTGTATACCACCCATACCTTGTCACAACACAGCTGATTGGCTCAAACGCATTAAGAAGGAAAGAAATTCCACCTGTTAATTGAAATACATTCCAGTGACTACCGATGATGTTTAGCTGTCATCACGGCAAAGGGTGGCTCCTTTGAAGAATCTCAAATATAAAATATATTTTGATTTGTTTAACACTTTTTTGGTTACTACATGATTCCATATGTGTTATTTAATAGTTTTTATGTCTTCACTACTATTCTACAATGTATAAAATAGTAAAAATAAAGAAAAACCCTTGAATGAGTAGGTGTGTCCAAACTTTAGACTGGTACTAGTATGTTTAGAGAGGCTGCCTGCAGCCACAACTGCTTACTAACCGCTCAAAATAACAGCACCTCTTTCATGCTATTCCCGGAGTGTGTGTGTGTGTGTGTGTGTGTGTGTGGTGTGTGTGTGTGTGTTTATGTCTAAAACCACTCAATTCATGTCATCTTAGGGTTACCAACAGTTTCTAATTCATATCAGATTAACTGTTAGCACTCTGCTTGGGGCATCACACATACAAGCTGTTAGAGAGGGGATTTAAAGGCGATGTCACACAATAAAGGGAATCTGTGTTCATTCAAAAACCCAGTGAGAGACAGTGAGAGAGAGAGGGGGAGAGAGAAGGAGAGAGGGGGAGAGAGAAAGGAGGATGGGGAGAGCAGAGAGGGAGAGAGGAATGAGAGAGAGAGAGAGAGAGAGAGAGAGAGGAGAGGGAGAGGAGAGAGAGCGGGGGAGAGAGGGAGGAGAGAAAGAGGGGAGAGAGAAGGGGCTAGAGAGATGAGGAGAGAGGAGAGAGGAGGGAGAGAGAGAGAGAGAGAGAGAGGGGGAGAGAGAGAGAGAGAGAGAGAGAGAGAAAGAGAGAGAGAGAGAGAGAGGAGAGAGAGAGAGAGAGGAGAGAGAGAGACGAGAGAGAGAGAGAGAGAGCGAGGAGAGAGAGAGGGGGAGGAGAGTGAGAGAGTGAGTAGGGAGAGAGGGAGAGAGGTGAGGGAGAGAGGGAGAGGTGAGAAGGGAGAGAGGGTGGGGAGCGAGGGAGAGAGCGAGAGAGGGGAGAGAGAGAGTGGAGAGAGAGATGGGGAGAGAGAGTGTGTGGAGAGTGAGAGAGGGGGAGGGAGTGGAGAGGAGGGGGAGAGAGTCGAGAGAGTTGAGAGGGAGAGAGGGGGAGAGGCCGAAGAGGGGGCAGAGAGAGTGCGAGAAGAGAGACTGGGAAGAGAGAGTGGGGGGGAGAGAGAGAAGGGGAGAGAGAGGGGGAGAGAAGGGGGACGGGAGTGAGAAGAGAGGAGAGAGGGAGAGGGGGAGAGAGTGGAGAGTGAGAGAGGGAGAGAGGGGGAGAGAGTGGAAGAGAGCATGGTTAGAGGGGAGAGAGGTGAGAGAGAGAGTGGAGAGAAGAGGGCGAGAGTGAGAGAGGAGCGAGAGAGAAGAGAGGGGGAGAGAAGAGGAGGGAGAGAGTGAGAGAGAGAGAGAGAGAAGAGGGCGGAGAGAGGTGAGAGAGGAGAGAAGAGAGGGGGAGAGAGTGAGACGAGAGAGAGGAGAGAGAGAGAGGGGGGAGAGAGTGGAGAGTGAGAGGGAGGAGAGGGGGGGGAAGAGAGCGAGAGAGGGGGAGAAACGAGAGTGAAGATGGGAGAGAGAGATGGGGAGTGAGAGAGAAGAGGGGGAGAGAGGGGGGAGAGAGGGGTAGGAGAGTAGGAGGAGGAGGAGTAGGAGGAATGGAGCATTCGGAGCAGAGAGGGGGAGTAGAGTGAAGAGAAGCAGATGGAGTGAGAAAGAGTGAGAGAGACGGTGTATGAAGAGAGAGATAGAGAGAGAGGAGGAGAGAGGCAGAGGGACGAGAGGTGTGAGGAGGAGAAAGATGAGGGAGAGGGAGGAGAGAGTTGAGAGAGGAAGATGAGAGAGGGGAGATCGACAAGTGTCTTTTCGCTGCACGCTCAGAGAGAGCTGGAGCTATCGAGAGGAGAGCTGTGCTCGAGAGAGAGGGACTGAGAGTTGACGCTAGAGAGAAGAGAAGAGTGAGAGAGGAGAGACGGGAGGAGAGAGAAGAGAAGGTAAGATGAGACTGAGAGTGAGAGAGTGACGGTCGACGCTCAGTACGAGTCGAGAGCCGAGGATGAAGAGAGAGACGAGAGAGACGAGAGAGAGAGAGAGAGAGAGAGAGAGAGAGGAGAGAGACGAGATGGCAGAGAGGCGAAGGAAATGTGAAATACACACGTTCACTGTTGGAAACACTTCTTATAGACTAACATACACTGAACACTGGTAGGAAAACACCATTATAGACTAAATACACTGACACTGTTGAAACACCATTATAGGACTAAATACATGAACACTGTTGGGGAAACACACCTTATAGACAATAATCTGGAACACGTTGGAAACACCATTATAGCACTAAATACACTGGAACACTGTTGGAAAGCACATTATAGACTAAATACACTGACCTGTGGAACACATTTGACAAACACTGAAACATTAAACACATTATAGACTAAATACACTGAACACTGTTGGAAACACCATTGTAGACTAATACACTGAACACTGTTGGGAACCACCATTATAGACTAATACACCTGAACACTGTTGGAAACACCATTTATAGCCTAAATACACTGGGAAACCACTGTTGAAACACCATTATATGACTAAATACCACTGGAACTGTTTTGGAAACACCATTATAGACTAAAATACACTGAACAGGCTGGTTGGAAACACCATTATAGACTAAATACACTGAACACTGGTTGAAACACCATTATAGACTAAATACACCTGAACACTGTTTGGAGAACACGCATTATAGACTAAATACACTGCACCTGTTGGAAACACCATTATAGACTAAATACACTGAACACTGTTGGAAACACCATTATAGACTAAAATACACTGAACACTGTTGGAAACACCATTAATAAGACTAAATACACTGACACTGATGGAAACATCATGTATGTGTTTATTGTAAAGTGGTTATTGAATGAATGTGTTTCTGGTAAAGTGATGGGGCTCTCTCACATGCTTTGATTCTTCTGAGTTGACTCAGGCAGGATTCAATGCCCATTGTGGCATTGGGCTGTGAAAGGCAATGTTACAGCGTTTGCGGAGACGCATTCAAGGTAAAACGCCTGCCGATTCTTGACTCAATCAGGGATATCACTTTTAAAATGTCAAGAGCTCTACAACATGTCATCCTCTTCACGCTCTCCAGCTCCTTCACGACTCCTCTCTCTGGCCACACAGTATTTTCTCTCTCTCTCTCTCCCCCCTCTCTCTCATTATCGTCTTCTCTCCTTATTCTCTCTCTCTTGCTCTGCTCTCTTCTCTGCTCACATTCCTCTCTCTCTCTCTCTCTCTCTCTCTCTCTCTCTCTCTCTCTCTCTCTCTCTCTCTCTTCTCTCTCTTCTCTCTCTTCTGTCTTCTCTCGTGCTCTCTCGTCATCTCTCTCTCTCTCTCTCTCTCCTCTCTCGCTCTCTCTCTCTCTCTTCTCTCTCTCTCTCTCTCTCTCTCTCCTCTTCTCTCTCTCTTGCTCTCTCACGCTCTCTCTTCACGTCTCGCTCTCTCTCCTCTCTCTCTCTCAGCTCTTCGTCTCCGCCTCTGGCACACAGATATTTTTCTCTCTCTTCTCTCTCTTTCTTCTCTCACCCACACACCACACACACATCTGCACACATCACCTATGCATTGTTTCGCAAAAGACAGTTACATTCTCACACACAGGCATCTAGATCTACATGTACACACACTCTGCAAAGCACATTGAAACCTCTGAGGCCTGGTTCTTCAAACCCACCGAAGACGAACATCCTGAACAGCGACCAGTACAGTGACACTGAGGCCTGGGTTCTTCAACGCATGAGAGAACATCCGAAACAGGAACAGTAGCAGTGACACTGAGGCTGGTTTCTTCAAACCACGACGAGAACATCTGAACAGGCAAGCAGTGGCAGCTGCCAGCTGGGCGCTCGCGCTTCTTCAAACCATGAGAGAAATCCTTTGAACAGGAACGTAGCAGTGGACACTGCAGGCTGTTCTTCAAACCATGGAGAGAACCATCCTGAACAGGAACCGTAGCAGTGACACTGAGGCCTGGTTCTTCAAACCATGAGAGAACCTCTGAACAGGAACAGTAGCAGTGACACCCAATCTGAGGCGCTTGGTCTCTTCAAATGGTCGTTCAGAAAACCCCAATGAGGACACAGGCATACGATTCATATAGTTAAATACCTTCCTAATGCCAAACAATTGCTCAACCATCTTTCAGTCTCCCCAATGGTTGTTAGGTACGGCAAACTCATACAACCTCACACGCCACTGTTAGTTCTCTCTGGTTCTCCACTACTTCCTCTAGAAGTTCTTCTCTCACTAGTCTTTACTTACTCATAGCCCCCCCCCCACTCGTCATACCTAATCTGATATATCTTTTGATAGAAGCCTGTATTTATGTTGCATCACATACAGTAACTACTACTATGTCGGCCGGGAATTCAATCGCAACACACGCTGGGTTTAACACAACCTAGTGCTGGGTAAATAGTGGCTAGAACTCACGCTGGTTAAAACAACCCAGTGCTGGGTAAATACGTGGCTAGAACTCACGCTGGGTTAAAACAACCTAGTGCTGGGTAAATAGTGGACTCCAGAACTCACGCTGGGTTACACAACCTAGTCCTGGTAACATAGTCGCTAGAATCACGCTGGCGTTAAAAACAGACCTAGTGCTGGTAATATAGTGGCTAAACTCACGCTGGTTATTTTCGACCTGACAGCTGGGTGGTTGTTTTCTTTGAAGACTGGAGCTGTGAGGATTACACAACAGGTCTGAGTTCTTTAAGAGGCTTACACAACAGATCCCCCCGCGCCCCCCCCCCCCCCCCTCTGAGTTTCCGTTAAGAGCGCCTTACATCAACACGCTCCTGAGTCCTTAAGAGGTTTTAACACAACAGTCTGAGTTGCCTTAAGAGGATTACATCAAACAGTCGGTTCCTTAAGAGGCTTACACAAGCAGTCTGAGTTCCTTAAGAGGCTTAACAAAGTCCTTGAGTTCGCTTAAGAGGAATTACACAACAGTCCTGAGTCCTTAAGAGGCTTACAACACCAGTCTGAAGTCCTTAAAGAGGATTAACCCAGTCTGAGTTCTTAAGAGGATTACACACAGTCGGAGTTCTTAAGAGGCTTACACAAACAGTCTGAGTTCCTTAAAAGGCTTACACAACAAGTCCCTGAGTTCTTAAGCAGGCTTACACAACAGTCTGAGTTCCTTATGAGGCTTACACAACAGTCTGAGTTCTTAAGAGCCATTCACAACAAACAGGTCTGAGTTCCTTAAAAAGGCTTACACAACAGTCTGAGTTCCTTAAAAAGGCTTACACAACCGTCCTGAGTTCTTAAAAGGCTTACACAACAGCTCTGAGTTCCTTACAGGCTTTACACCAACAGTCCTGAGTTCCTTAAGAGGCTACACAACAGTCTGAGTTTCTTAAGAGCGGGCTTCACAACAGTCCTGAGTTTCCTTAAGAGACTTACACAACAGTCCTGAGTTCCTTAAAGAGGATTACACAACAGTTCTGAGTCCTTAAAAAGGCTTACACAACAGTCTGAGTTCCCTAAGAGGCTTACACAACAGTCTGAGGTTCCTTTAAAAGGCGCTACACAACAGTCCTGAGTTCCTTACAAAGGCTTACAACAGTCTGAGTTCCTTAAGAGGATCTACACCAACGTCTGCCGTTCCTTAAAAGCTATGCATATCCGCACTGTTGCATAGTTACCACGCTTGTTATAATATTTAAATAATAATGTTTATTGCTGTGAGTGTGGTCCAAAAATAATATGTGAAGGCCATACGCCCGCCAATATTGGCCACTCCTCCTGAATATAACCAATGGGGTCATTTAGAAAAGACCCAGTTGCCTGGGGGCAACCCGCATGGCAGTTTGGGATTTTAGAACCTAACTGATGGGTTAAAATTAACCCATGTTCGGCGTTAACTTGTGGTTATTTTCCAGAGGCGTGGCCTATTGGGCGCAAGGCTTTCTATTGGGGCAAGGCTTTCTCCAGTTATTTTCAGACACCTGTTGGCGGTTAATTGTAATTCATGTTCATCATGAAAAGCCAATGACATTTCTCCCTGATGTGCACGCCTCAACCACCACTGTGATTATTATTATTTGACTGCTGGGTCATCTATGAACATTATACTTACAGAACATGGCCAAGATGTTCAAATCTCCCACCCAGGACACAGCGCGCCAGAAGAGGACCGTCGGCCCACCCCCTCCATAGCCTGGTTCTCTCTAGGTTTCTTCCTAGGTTTTGGCTTTCTACCAGGGAGTTTTTCGCTAGCCACGTGCTTCTACTACATCTACCACTTGGCCCTTGCTGTTCTGGGGTTTAGGCTGGGTTTCTTACGGTAGCAGCATTTGACGCGTATCAGGCTGAATGTAGGAAGGGCTTCTAAATACATCTGGATTGATTGATTGATCATGGTTAAGTTCGTACACAACAAATTCAATTGTTCCATTCATATTTAGCACGTAATTTTAATTGGTACCAA
>NW_019946834.1:31681-34786 GCF_002910315.2 Salvelinus sp. IW2-2015 | reverse complement strand
GATTCCCCCAAAAAGCATTTAAAACCGTTTTGAACGCCTGGTAAGCCAAAAATTGAAACATGAAACATGAAACATATGACTGGGATTCAACGTACTGTGCATTTGCAATATGTTTCAAAGGGCATATAACATCACGAATTTGACATGCTCAGAAATACTGCAGGAATCCGAAAGTATCTTTCATTAGCTGTATTGAACTTGTTAATGTGTGAAAGTTAAATATTTCTAAAAAATATTTTTTGAATTTCGCGCTCTGCCTTTTCAGTGGAATGTGGGAGGAGTTCCGCTAGCGGAACGCTGGGGCTGTAAAGGTTAAGAGTATCTCTACCGCTCCTGCTGTCTCTAGAGAGTTGAAAACAGCAGGTATGGGACAGGTAGCACGTCCGGTGAACAAGTCAGGGTTCCATAGCCGCAGGCAGAACAGTTGAAACTGGAATAGCAGCACGGCCAGGTGGACTGGGGACAGCAAGGAGTCATCAGGCCAGGTAGTCCTGACGCATGGTCCTAGGGCTCAGGTCCTCCGAGAGAGAGAAAGAGAGAATTAGAGAGAGCATACTTAAATTCACACAGGACACCGGATAAGACAGGAGAAGTACTCCAGATATAAGGAACTGACCCTAGCCCCCGACACATAAACTACTGCAGCATAAATACTGGAGGCTGAGACAGAAGGGGTCAGGAGACACTGTGGCCCCATCCGATGATACCCCCAGACAGGGCAAAACAGGAAGGATATAACCCCACCCACTTTTCCAACACACAGCCCCCACACCACTATAGGGATATCTTCAACCACCAACTTACCATCCTGAGACAAGGCCGAGTATAGCCCACAAAGATCTCCGCCACAGCACAAACCAAGTGGGGGCTGATCTTTTACCACTTTTCATTTTGTCTGATATATTTTACTGTTTGTGTTTGTACCACAGGAGGTTGGTGGGACCTTTATTGGGGAGGACAGGCTTGTAATGGCTGGAGGGGAATAAGTGGAATGGTATCAAACACGTGGTTTCCATGTGTTCCATTTCATTCACTCTGTTCCAGACATTATTATGAGCCGTCCTCCCCTCAGCAGCCTCCTCTGGTATGTACTGTCCTATATGTGAGAGAGCTCCAACAAGGAATTACAATGTATGTATTACTTTTAATACCTGCAAATGGCAAATAAACCACTTGATCTCCTTATGAATGTCTGCAGGTGACTAGGCTGTTGGCGTCTGACAAGAGGTGAAAATATTACAGGAATATTCTGCAAATGTTGATGAAGACGTCACTCAATCCACCCAAAACAACATGCAGTCTTTCCACAAGACTCCCATGAAGTTATAGTGTGATGTTATGAGTTGACGTTAAAGTAACATTCACAGAACATACTGCACTTGTTTTATACTGTTTTAGATGGATCCTCTGTTTATCATCTTGTTTTATACTGTTTTAGATGGATCCTCTGTTTATATGCTGTTTATCGACTTTTTTAGATGGATCCTCTGTTTATCATTTGTTTTATCTGTTTTAGATGGTCTCGTTCTTTATCATCTTGTTTATACTGTTTTAGATGGATCCTCTGTTTATCATCTTGTTTTATACTGTTTTAGATGGATCCTCTGTTTATCATCTTGTTTTATACTGTTTTAGATGGATCTCCTGTTTATCATCTTGTTTTATACTGTTTTAGATGGATCCTCTGTTTATCATCTTGTTTTATACTGTTTTAGATGGCTTTGTTTATCATCTTGTTTTATACTGTTTTAGATGGATCCTCTGTTTATCATCTTGTTTTATACTGTTTTAGATGGATTCTCTGTTTAAACATTTAAACTCTTACAATAACACCGTTAAAATACCAATGTGATAATTTGTTGTGTGTCTTTTATGTTGAATAATAAATTGTACAATTATATATGGACATACGCTCCATAGTTGTACTTATATATTGTACTTTTCATAATAAAACATAATTGAAAACAAGAAAAAGCATGTTAATTGTGAAAACAGTTTCGTTATAGATTTTACATTGCCTCTCCCAGTTGCAGGTTGACGTTTGGCATGAATCTTGACCTGGAGGCAGAACTGCGCGATTTCCTCTAGATATGCCAGCTACAAAGTCAAAATTGTCTGTAGGATTATTTCGTAAAAATTTGTGGAAAATAATTTTGCTTTATGGTCTTCATTTTAGGGAAGGATTAGCAGTGTGGTTAGGGTTAAGGTTAGGATTTAAATCAGATTTTATTACTTTGTACCCGTGCCAGCTTGGGACCACTTTGGGGAACTGCCTTCAAGGCAAGATTCATGACAATAAATGCCAACCTGCCTCCCAGTCATCCCCTCCTTATCTTTACAAGGCTGCAGAACATGCAAGCTAGTGATGTGGGGGTTATCTCATAACCCTCAGTCCCCAGGTGGGTAGATGGCAGGTTGTATAAAGAGAAGCTAGTGATGTGGGGGTTCTCTCATAACCCTCAGTCCCCAGGTGGGTAGATGGCAGGTTTTGTGAGACCTGCTGCATCTAAGCTTTCAGCTGACTGAAAGTGTAAAAGGTTTTGTGGCCCCGTTGTCATAGTACCTCACAACTAAAGACATTTGTTATTCTTCCTTTAAATCTTTGGTTTCATCTGAAATGACACTGAAAACTTCCCTTTCTTTTACTTCTCTTATTAGTTCAAGTTGCACCGTTCTCAGTTCAGCTCTCAACAACTTCCTTCTGGATTTGGTGGCTTGTGTACTTAGCATGGCCACATGCATTCATCCTTTTCTCTATGAGAGGGTCATGCTCTGCTATTTCTACTAAGATTGTCAAAAAATTACCCTTGTTGTGAGAGTCATCAGACTCTCTGCTCATCAGACTCTCTGCTCATCAGACTCTCTGCTCATCAGACTCTCTGCTCATCAGACTCTCATGACTCTCATGATATTTTGAGTAGTAGTTAATAGGAGCACGAACCGCCCTTGCTGTCTCTGCCTGGCCGGTTCCCCTCCACTGGGATTCTCTACCTCTAACCCTATTACAGGGGCTGAGTCACTGGCTTACTGGTGCTCTTTCATGCCGTCCCTAGGAGAGGTGCGTCACTTGAGTGGGTTGAGTTACTGACGTGATCTTCCTGTCTG
>NW_019946834.1:14641-28715 GCF_002910315.2 Salvelinus sp. IW2-2015 | reverse complement strand
CCCTCTCCCTGTTCTAGAACCTCTATGTTATGCTGATAGTCCTCTCTCCCTGTTCTATAACCTCTATGTTATGCTGATAGTCCCCTCTCCCTGTTCTAGAACCTCTATGTTATGCTGATAGTCACCTCTCCCTGTTCTAGAACCTCTGTTATGCTGATAGTTCCCTCTCCTGTGCAGTTCCTCCAGTAACACTGCCCTGCGTCTTGAGCCTTTTTGAAAACTGAGACCAAAGGCAACTGTCACGCCCTGACCATAGAGAGCCCTCAGGGTTCTCTATGGTGTTTTAGGTCAGGGCGTGACTAGGGGATTTTCTAGTTTTTATTTTCTATGTTGGTGTGTGTGTATGGTTCCCAATTGGAGGCAGCTGATGATCGTTGCCTCTAATTGGGGATCATACTTAGTGTGGTCCTTTACCCACCTGCGTTGTCGGATATTGTTTCGTTTAGTGCTTATGTACTGCACATTCGTATATTCTTTGTTGCTTTGAAGTTTCACCATTAATAAATATGTGGAACTCGACTCACGCTGCGCCTTGGTCTAATTATTTAAACGACAAACGTGACAGAATATCCCACCACTACAGGACCAAGTAGCGTGCCCAGGAGGAAAAGGAGAGTTGGACATGGGAGGAAATACTGGGTGGATGCGAGACCCTTCCTTGGCGGGAGATGCCAAGGAGTAATGGAGGACAGCGACGAGGGTCTGCGGCCACAAAGAGCCCAAGGGCAACCTTAAGATTCTTTTTGGGGGGGGCCACAAGGGGCGGTCGGCCGAGCCGAGGAGAGAGCCAGAGACCGTTTGGGAGTCGATGGAGCAGTTTGAGGAAGGATATCAGAGAGAGATGTTGGCTAGGAGTATGCTGCAGCGCAGGCGTGTTGAGGAGCGTGTCATCAGTCCGGTGCAACCGGTGCCCAATCCAGGCACGGCATCCAGTCCTGCTCCATGGCCGGAGCCTTCCTCTGCGCCGGTGCCCAGTCCAGGCACGGCATAAAGTCCCGCTCCATGGCCGGAGCCTTCCTCTGCGGCGGTGCCCAGTCCAGGCACGGCGTCCAGTCCCGCTCCATGGCCGGAGCCTTCCTCTGCGGCAGTGCCCAGTCCAGGCACGGCGTCCAGTCCCGCTCCATGGCCGGAGCCTTCCTCTCGGCGGTGCCCAGTCCAGGCACGGCGTCCAGTCCTGCTCCATGGCCGGAGCTTCCTCTGCTCCGGTACCCAGTCCGGGCACGGCATTCAGCCCACTCCATGGCCAGATCCACGGTCTGAGCGGTGCTACGTCCCGCACCGGAGCCACCACCGACGCTAGTTGGCCACCCTAACCTCCCCATCTAGTTTCAGGTTTTGCGGTCGGGGTCCGCACCTTTGGGGGGGGGGGGGGTACTGTCACGCCCTGACCATAGTGAGCCCTCGGGGTTCTCTATGATGTTTTAGGACAGGGCGTGACTAGGGGGTTTCTAGGATTATATTTCTATGTTGGTGTGTGTGTATGGTTCCCAATTGGAGGCAGCTGATAATCTTACCTCTAATTGGGGATCATACTTTGTGTGTCCTTTTTCCCATATTGTTTTGTATGAGTGCCTATGTGCGCTACGTATTTCACGATCCTTATATCTTTGTTGTTTTGGAAGTTTCACTATCATTAAAATGTGGAACTCTACTCACGCTGCGCCTTGGTCCAATTATTCATACGACGGTCGTGACAGTTATAGACAGAACAGCATCTGATATTACATTAAGTTATAGACAAGAAGAACATCTGATATTACATAAGTTATAGACAAGAACAACATCTGATATTACATTAAGTTATAGACAGAACAACATCTGAATTACATTAAGTTATAGACAAGAACAACATCTGATATTACATTAAGTTATAGACAAGACAACATCTGATATTACATTAAGTTATAGACAAGAACAACATCTGTATTAAGTTATAGACAAGAACAACATCTGATATTACATTAAGTTATAGACAAGAACAACATCTGATATTACATTAAGTTCTAGACAAGAACAACTGATATTACATTAGTTCAGACAAGAACACCATCTGGTATTACATTAAGTTATAGACAAGAACAACATCTGATATTACATTAAGTTATAGACAAGAACAACATCTGGTATTAAGTTATAGACAAGAACAACATCTGATATTACATTAAGTTATAGACAAGAACAACATCTGATATTACATTAAGTTCTAGACAAGAACAACATCTGATATTACATTAAGTTCTAGACAAACACCATCTGGTATTACATTAAGTTATAGACAAGAACAACATCTGGTATTACATTAAGTTATAGACAAGAACAACATCTGATATTACATTAAGTTATAGACAAGAACAACATCTGGATTAAGTTATAGACAAGAACAACATCTGATATTACATTAAGTTATAGACAAGAACAACATCTGTATTAAGTTATACAAGAACAACATCTGATATTACATTAAGTTATAGACAAGAACAAACATCTGGTATTACATTAAGTTATAGACAAGAACAACATCTGATATTACATTAAGTTATAGACAAGAACAACATCTGGTATTAAGTTATAGACAAGAACAACATCTGATATTACATTAAGTTATAGACAAGAACACCATCTGATATTACATTAAGTTATAGACAAAGAACAACATCTGGTATTACATTAATGTATAGACAAGAACAACATCTGATATTACATTAAGTTATAGACAAGAACAACATCTGATATTACATTAAGTTCTAGACAAGAACAACATCTGGTATTACATTAAGTTATAGACAAGAACAACATCTGATATTACATTAAGTTATAGACAAGAACAACATCTGATATTACACATTAAGTTCTAGACAAGAACAACATCTGGTATTAAGTTATAGACAAGAACAAAATCTGATATTACATTAAGTTATAGACAAGAACAACATCTGATATTACATTAAGTTATAGACAAGAACAACATCTGATATTACATTAAGTTCTAGAAAGAACAACATCTGGTATTAAGTTATAGACAAGAACAACATCTGATATTACATTAAGTTATAGACAAGAACAACATCTGGTATTAAGTTATAGACAAGAACAACATCTGATATGACATTAAGTTATAGACAAGAACAACACTCTATTAATTAAGTTATAGACAAGAACAACATCTGGTATTAAGTTATAGACAAGAACAACATCTGATATACATTAAGTTATAGACAAGAACAACATTCTATATTAACATTAAGTTATAGACAAGAACAACATCTGATATTACATTAAGTTCTAGACAAGAACAACATCTGGTATTAAGTTATAGACAAGAACACCATCTGATATTACATTAAGTTATAGAGACAAGAACAACATCTGATATTACATTAAGTTATAGACAAGAACAACATCTGATATTACATTAAGTTCTAGACAAGAAACAACATCTGATATTACATTAAGTTTCTAGACAAGAACAACATCTGATATTACATTAAGTTCTAGACAAGAACAACATCTGATATTACATTAAGTTATAGACAAGAACACCATCTGATATTACATTAAGTTATAGACAAGAACAACATCTGATATTACATTAAGTTATAGACAAGAACAACATCTGATATTACATTAAGTTATAGACAAGAACAACATCTGATATTACATTAAGTTATAGACAAGAACAACATCTGGTATTAAGTTATAGACCAGAACAACATCTGATATTACATTAAGTTATAGACAAGAACACCATCTGGATTAAGTTAAGACAAGAACAACATCTGATATTACATTAAGTTATAGACAAGAACAACATCTGATATTACATTAAGTTATAGACAAGAACAACATCTGGTATAAGTTATAGACAAGAACAACATCTGATATTACATTAAGTTATAGACAAGAACACCATCTGATATTACATTAAGTTATAGACAAGAACAACATCTGATATTACATTAAGTTTAGACAAAGAACAACATCTGGTATTACATTAAGTTATAGACAAGAACAACATCTGAATTACATTAAGTTATAGACAAGAACAACATCTGTATTAAGTTATAGACAAGAACAACATCTGATATTACATTAGTTAAACAAGAACAACACTGGTATTACATTAAGTTATAGACAAGAACAACATCTGATATTACATTAAGTTATAGACAAGAACAACATCTGGTATTAAGTTATAGACAGAACAACATCTGATATTACATTAAGTTATAGACAAGAACACCATCTGATATTACATTAAGTTATAGACAAGAACAACATCTGGTATTACATTAAGTTATAGACAAAACAACATCTGATATACATTAAGTTATAGACAGAACAACATCTGATTACATTAAGTTATAGACAAGAACACCATCTGAATTATATTAAGTTATAGACAAGAACAACATCTGATATTACATTAAGTTATAGACAAGAACAACATCTGATATTACATTAAGTTCTAGACAAGAACAACATCTGGTATTACATTAAGTATAGACAAGAACAACATCTGATATTACATTAAGTTATAGACAAGAACAACATCTGATATTACATCAAGTTCTAGACAAGAACAACACTGGTATTAAGTTATAGACAAGAACAACATCTGATTTACATTAAGTTATAGACAAGAACAACATCTGATATTACATTAAGTTCTAGACAAGAACAACATCTGATATTACATTAAGTTCTAGACAAGAACAACATCTGGTATTAAGTTATAGACATGAACAACATCTGATATTACATTAAGTTATAACAAAACAAACATCTTGTATTAAGTTATAGACAAGAACAACATCTGATATGACATTAAGTTATAGACAAGAACAACATCTGATATTACATTAAGTTATAGACAAGAACAACATCTATTAAGTTATAACAAGAACAACATCTGATATTACATTAAGTTATAGACAGAACAACATCTGATATTACATTAAGTTATAGACAAGAACAACATCTGATATTACATAAGTTCTAGACAAGAACAACATCTGATATTACATTAAGTTCTAGACAAGAACAACATCTGATATTACATTAAGTTCTAGACAAGAACAACATCTGTATTTACATTAAGTTATAGACAAGAACACCATCTGATATTACATTAAGTTATAGACAAGAACAACATCTGATATTACATTAAGTTATAGACAAGAACAAACATCTGATATTACATAAGTTATAGACAAGACAACATCTGATATACATTAAGTTATAGACAAGAACAACATTCTGGTATTAAGTTATAGACAAGAACAACATCTGATATTACATTAAGTTATAGACAAGAACACCATCTGGTATTAAGTTATAGACAAGACAAACATCTGATATTACATTAAGTTATAGACAAGAACAACATCTGATAATTACATTAAGTTATAGACAAGAAACAACATCTGGTATTAAGTTATAGACAAGAACAACATCTGATATTACATTAAGTTATAGACAAGAACACCATCTGATATTACATTAGTTTAGACAAGAACAACATCTGATATTACATTAAGTTATAGACAAGAACAACATCTGGTATTAAGTTATAGACAAGAACAACATCTGATATTACATTAAGTTCTAGACAAGAACAACATCTGATATTACATTAAGTTCTAGACAAGAACAACATCTATATACATTAAGTTCTAGACAAGAACAACATCTGATATTACATTAAGTTATAGACAAGAAAAACATCTGATATTACATTAAGTTATAGACAAGAACAACATCTGATATTACATTAAGTTATAGACAAGAACACCATCTGATATTACATTAAGTTATAGACAAGAAAACATCTGATATTACATTACGTTATAGACAAGAACAACATCTGATATTACATTAAGTTATAGACAAGAACAACATCTGATATTACATTAAGTTCTAGACAAGAACAACATCTGATATTACATTAAGTTATAGACAAGAACAACATCTGATATTACATTAAGTTATAGACAAGAACAACATCCTTTATTACATAAGTTATAGACAAGAACACCATCTGGTATTACATTAAGTTATAGACAAGAACAACATCTGATATTACATTAAGTTATAGACAAGAAAACATCTGATATTACATTAAGTTATAGACAAGAAGAACATCTGATATTACATTAAGTTATAGACAAGAACAACATCTGATATTACATTAAGTTATAGACAAGAAGAACATCTGATAAACATAAGTTATAGACAAGAACAACATCTGATATTAAATTAAATTATAGACAAGAAGAACATCTGATATTACATTAAGTTATAGACAGAACAACATCTGATATTACATTAATTATAGACAAGAACATCATCTGATATTACATTAACCTTTTGGGTGCAGCCCGACACCGGTACACTTATGACAACATCCAGCTCAAGTGCAGGGCGCGATATTCAAAATAATATTTTTTTAATATTTAACTTTCACACATTAACAAGTCCAATACAGCATATGAAAGGTACACATCTTGTAATCCAGCCAACAGTCCGATTTTTAAAATGTTTTACAGGAAGACACAATATGTAAATCTATTAGCTAACCACGTTAGCAAAAGACACCACTTTTCTTACTTCCATCAGTTTTTTAACTCCATCAGTAGCTATCACAAATTCGACCAAATAAAGATATAAATAGCCACTAACCAAGAACAACTTCATCAGATGACAGTCTGATAACTATTTATTGTATAGCATATGTTTTGTTCGAAAAATTTGCATATTTCAGGTATAAATCATAGTTTACATTTCAGCTACAATCAAAATTGCACCGAAAGCAGCCATAATATTTACAGACACCAACGTCAAATACCTAAATTACTCATCATAAAACATTTCTGAAAAATACATAGTGTACAGCAATTGAAAGACAGGCATCTTGTGATTCCAGACAATATTTCCGATTTATCAAGTGTTTTACAGCGAAAACACAATATAGCGTTATATTAGCGTAGCCACAATAGCCAGAAACACTTGGGCGCCCACGACCAGTTCCATGCACGACAGATATTAGAAATAGCATCATAAAATGTTTCTTACTTTTGGTGATCTTCCGTCAGAATGTTGGACAAGGTGTCCTTTGTCCAGAACAAGTCGTTGTTTGGATCTGGAACGGCAAATTTCCCTCTTGATTTAGCATGGGCACTTGCCAAGTGGCACGGATCTCTCCAACGTCAACAAAGTCAGAAAACAGAACACGGCAAAACTCCCGAAAAAATTTCAATAATCTGATTAAACTATATTGAAAAAACATACTTTACGATGATATGGTCACATGTATTCAAATAAAATCTAAACCGGAGATGTTAGTCGTCCATAACGACAGCTAAACAGAAGGCAAATCCATGTCCCCTTTCGCGCGCTCCAGAAACAGGAAAGGACGGTCACGTCATACAAAAGAGCTTTAAATCCACCTCAGACCAAGAAACACGAAATTTCTTCTCTCACCGCCTCTTGACAACCAGGGAAGGTGTATGAAGTGTACGTAGACTCTTACGTGTCATGCCCATGTATAGGCAGGAAGTTGAACAGAGCATCGATTTCTGACATTCCACTTCCTGACAGGAAATGTGCTGCAGAATGAGTTCTGTTTCACTCAGAGAAATAATTCAAAACGGTTTTAGAAACTAGAGAGTGTTTCTATCCAATAGTAATAATAATATGCATATTGTACGAGCAAGAATTGAGTACGAGGCAGTTTAATTTGGGAACGAATTTTAAAAAGTCGAAAGGCGCCCCCCTAGTGTCAAGAAGTTAATGAATTGGTTGTTCCAGTTTAAATATTTTCAGAAGATCTACACTACAGCCGTATAGTTGCCATCCGTGTTGCATCAGTGTGGTATTCTACATGCAATATTTTCAGTCATAAAATAGAATGAATGCATCAAATATCGAGGATTTAAACTTGTTAATTATTTTACGCTTCCATTAGGTACAACGCAGGCAGTTGGATAGCTTTTATACATTTTATAGGAGGCATTCTCTCGATGGCTGAGTGGCTGCTGCCAACATACAGACTCAATCTCTAGCCACTTTAATAATTAATAATTCGATGTAATAAATGTATCACTAGTCACTTTAAACAATGCCACTTTATATAATGTTAACATACCCTACGTTACTCATCTCATATGTATATACTGTACTCTATACCATCTACTGCATCTTGCCATCTTGTGTATTAGGTAGTTGTTGTGAAATTGTTAGATTACTTGTTAGATATTACTGCACGGTCGAACTAGAAGCACAAGCATTTCACTACACTCGCATTAACGTCTGCTAACCATGTGTGTGTACCAATAACATTTGATTTGATTTGCAATGTGCGGTCTCAAGTAGTTGGTCAAATTATAAGTGTACTTTTTTCAAGGAGTCAGCAACTTTAGGTGATTCCTCATATGTTTTCTAACCCGTGAGTGTAATTTCTTTGCTTCTATAATATCTGGAAAGCAAGGTCCTCAAAAGGTATGTATTTGTGAGGAGTCCTAAATTGGTTACGAATACAAGACTAAGTGTGTGTGTCTGTGTGTGTGTCTGTGTTGTCTGTGTTCTGTGTGTGACTGTGTGTCCAGTGTGTGTGTGTCCTGTGTGTGTGTATGTGTGTGTCCAGTTGTTGTCAGTGGGTGTGTGTGTGTGTGTGTGTGTGTGTGTGTGTGTGTGTGTGTGTGTGTGTGTGTGTGTGTGTGTGTGTGTGTGTGTGTGTGTGTGTTGTGTGTGTGTGTTGTCAATGTGTGTGAGTCCAGTGTGTGTGTTTGTCAATGTATGTGAGTCCAGTGTGTGTGTGTGTGTGTGTGTGTGTGTGTGTGTGTGTGTGTGTGTGTGTGTGTGTGTGTGTGTGTGTGTGTGTGTGTGTGTGTGTGTGTGGTGTGTTGTGTGTGTGTGTGTGTGTGTGTGTGTGTCAGGTTATTATTTACAGGGACACTGAGGGGTCAACATCATCAACCCTGAACCCTGGATAGAGGGGCTCAGTGAATGTGAAGGTGAATGTGTGCAGGTGGGTCAGTTTGTCAGAGGAGGCTCTATAGAAGGACAGAGTGCCGGCTGGCCAGTCCAGATACATTCCTATTCTGTGGGAGCTGGAGGGGACGTCTATGGTAGTAATGTGATTATTATTGGGACTGGCAGTGTAACTTTTGTCATCGAAGGACAGACACCAGGACTTGTCACTGTATCCAAGACAACAGTCATTAAGCTTTCCTCTCCTGCCGATTCCTTTACATGTCACTCCTATATTAGCCCTCCCACTCCACTCTACCTCCCAGTAACAGCGCCCAGTCAGACCTTCTCTACACAGCACCTGTCTCCAGACCTCAAATCTCTCTGGGTGATGAGGATACGGCTGCTTCTCTCTCCTACATGTCACCTTTTTGTTCTCCTCAGACAGAGAGAGGCATCTGTTTACTGTGTTTGGGTCCAGTGTGAGATCACAGACATCTGATGGATGAAACCAGACACAATATTAGAAATCATCATCATTCACAATAGAATGTTAACTCACTTTTCATTAATTAATTTCATGTCGATGTTTCTAGGTATCAAAAGGAGAAGTTAAGGTAACTTGAGACTTGTTGAATGATCACATGTTATACTGTATGGTAATATAAAACACACTTATTCCCATTAATTACACACACTCACACATCAACAAAAGCACACAATTCTTATGTAACACAAACGCGCCACACACACACACAGACACACACATTGTCAAAGCAACTCTGTAAACTTTGGTGTCCCTGATTTCTGCTTCTGTATAACTACAGCTGATATTTAATTTGACTAAGTAAGTAATGATGGTGGTCTTTGACTTTGACTTAACTTGAATTAAGACTTATTCTTAGTCATATTCTTCACAGCAGTCAACACTCACATTTTCTAAGTCCAGGTTTCATTGTGTTCACTCCACCATGTTCCACACTGTAGCGGTAAGCAGAAGAACAGACAGTCATTGAGGGATACACCTGAACTCTCACACTGTCACGATCATCTTCTTTAGAGAGAGTGGACCAAGGCGCAGCGTGTACAAAATACATCTTCTCTTTATTTTGAAGAAGAACAAACGAAACAAAACAACAAAATGACGAACGTGAAGCTATAAATGACTAAGTGCAAACATGCAACATAGACTAGACATATACAATTACCCACAACCAGCTAAAGCCCATGGCTGCCTTAAATATGGCTCCCAATCAGAGACAACAATAACCAGCTGTCTCTAATTGAGAACCAATTCAGGCAACCATAGACCTTCCTAGACACCTACACTGAACACTAAACCATCTACTCTACTTAACCCCCTAAACCATACAACACCCTAGACCACAGGTGTCAAACTCATTCCACAGGGGGCCGAGTGTCTGCGGGTTTTCGCTCCTCCCTTGTACTTGATTGATGAATTAACATCACTAATTAGTTAGGAACTCCCCACACCTGGTTGTCTAGGGCTTTATTGAAAGGAAAAACCAAAAACCTGCAGACACTAGGCCCTCCGTGGAATGAGTTTGACACCCCTGCCCTAGACAATACAAAAACACATACTTCACCATGTCACACCCTGACCTAACTAAAATAATAATGAAAACAAAGATAACTAAGGCCAGGTGTGAACACTACACACACACACACACACGACACACACTGAACACACACACTGGACACATTACCTGAACTCACTCACACACACACACAATCACACACACACACACACACACACACACACACACACACACACACACACACACACACACACACACACACACACACACACACACACCACCACACACACACACACACACACAACCCAAACACACACACACACACACACACGCAGTGTTGTGGTCCATGGTGTGGTGTCCAGGATTGTGTGTGTGTCCTGTGTGCGTGCGTGTGTGTCCAGTTGTGTGTGTCGAGTGGTTTGTGTGTCCTGTGTGTGTCAGTGTGTATGTGTGTGTCCTTTTGTGTGTGTGTCCAGTGTGATGTGTTTGTCTGTGTTTGCGTGTGTCTGTGTGTGTCCTGTGTGTGTGAGTGTGGTGTGTGTGTGTATGTGTCCAGTGTGTGTATAGTCATTGTGTGTTTCACACTGGACACACACACAGGACACACACAGTAACATACAACAAAGTCAAACATGTCTGATATGAACATTGACATAAACCCTCTACATACTTGAGTTTCTCCAGTCTGCAGTGTGGATCCTCCAGTCCAGCAGAGAGCTGTCTGACTCCTGAGTCTCCTGGGTGATTGTAGCTCAGGTCCAGCTCTCTCAGGTGTCAGGGTTGACATCAGAGCTGAGACCAGAGAAGCAGCCTTCCTCTGTGACTCCCAGCCTGACTGCTGCAAAGATTCAAATCATATTAAAATCACACTGCTATTATTTGGTGGTGAAAATAGTGCAGTATATTTTTTCCAACATATTCAGATATATCAGAGTCCTGAAACCTGCAATTATTCAGAATGAATGTATCATTATTAGAAATGATAAATGTTCTAATTATTGCTTGTAGATACAAACATTTATTGTAGAAATATTTGAGTAGACTGCCAGACAGTTTAAAAAGCAGTATCAGTCAAAAGACAGACAGTGAGTATCAGATTTAGATTGTATTGAGTATACAGTCACACCAATATCTATTTGACAGTGAGGTATCAGATTAGATTGTATTGAGTAAACAGTGTCACTCAAAATGACACAACGACTATGTTCCAGTTGAACAACATTTACTTACCGTATTACCACAATGGCAGCATCATACCACCCTGCATCCCACTGCTGGCTTATCTCTGACGCTAAGCAGGTGTCCTGGTCAGTTCCTGGATGAGAGACCAGATGTGGCTGGAAGTGGCGTTGGAGGCCAGTAGGAGGACTCTTCCTCTGGTCTAAAAAAATACCAGGGAGTGATTGGGTGCTGTTTCGGAAGGGATGTTAAATGGGTGTTACCTGACGTCTCGAGGTATTCAAGATCCCATGGCACTTATTGAGGGGGTAGGGGTGTTAACCCTGGTGTCCTGGCTAAATTCCCAATATGGCCCTCAAACCATCACGGTCACCTATTAATCCCCAGTTTACACTTGGCTCATTCATCCCCTCCTCTCCCCTGTAACTATTCCCAAGGTTGTTGCTGTAAATGAGAATGTGTTCTCATTCAACATACCTGGTCAAATAATGGTTAAATAAAAAATACATTGTTACCATGACACTCAGGCCAGGTCCATCAACACTGACACTTCCAGGTGTACTAATAACAGAGTGATATCACCGTAGTAACAGAAATATAGGGATACTTAAAACATGAACTTAACAATCTCCCACTTTTCTTTAAAGACAAATAAAACAACAACATAATGAAATGTCCCAAGTATTATTCAAGTTCCTCATTACAAATGTACTCAGCACTGTTGCCTTGACTTTGCTGCACCAGTAGAGTGATGCACGTGCCAGGCCATACACACACCTTTTCAGTTTCCACAGTGTTCCTTCACCCTTAGCTTCAGGATGAGGTCAGATGTGAATGTCCCTTGAAGCTCTGTTCCCTGCAAAAATGCAGATTTGATGTCTATGGAATTAAGTTTCAATTGTTGCTGGCAGATCACTGTCTGCAGCAATCGGAGTGGCTCTGAGGCGCATGTCAGTGAGTCTTTTGGGAGTTGTTTAGCAGCCAGCTCCTCTAAACCTCTAGCCACTAGATGAGTGTTTTGGGAGTTGTTAGCAGCCAGCTCCTCTAAACCTCTAGCCACTAGATGAGTCTTTTGGGAGTTGTTAGCAGACAGATCCTCTTAACCTCTAGCCACTAGACGTTATGGTGGAAATTACAAGATGATGTTATAATACTTTTATTGCATCAAATGGTTGTTTTATGCAACAGAATAAGGGGTTGTTAGAACGCTCATCTGTGTTCTACTGAGGATGGGCCTCTGGGAGATTTAACACCGACAGGAGATTTATGATGTCTTTGGGGACCATATTCCAGAGCATGAGTTAATGTTTCTGTTCTATACGGTACCAGGGAGAGATGACCCCAGGGCCAGTCCTTGGTCTCTCCACAATGAGAACAGTTTTTACCTCAGAAACAGTCTCCTGTGAATTATAGGTATCTTTCATACAAATTTTTAACTTGTGACCCATTCCATACATCTGTGTTGTGTCATGTAAACTGAAGGAGGCTGGACTTTGCTATAAAATGCTGTAGCTCAAACCAGCTGGTTGAGTTCTCAGTGATCACCTCCAGGGGTGATTACTGACCAGCTCCATTACTGCAGTAAACCAGCTGGTGAGTTCTCAGTGATCACCTCCAGGGGTGATGACGACGGCAGTTGGTTGAGTTTCGTGATACCTCCAGGGGGTGATTACTGACCAGCTCATTACTGCAGTAAACCAGCTGGTTGAGTTCTCAGTGATCACCTCCAGGGTGATTATGACCAACTCCATTACTGCAGTAAACCAGCTGGTGAGTTCTCAGTGATACACTCCAGGGGTGATTACGACAGCTCATTTACTGCAGTAAACCAGCTGGTTGAGTTCTCAGTGATCACCTCCAGGGGTGATTACGCCAGCTTATTATGATAAACCAGCTGGTTGAGTTCTCAGTGATCACCTCCAGGGGTTTACGACAGTCATTACTGCGTAACAGCTGGTTGAGTTCTCAGTGATAACTCCAGGGTGGTTACGACAGCTTGGTTGAGTTTCAGTGATCACCTCCAGGGGTGATTACTGCCAGCTCCATTACTGCAGTAAACCAGCTGGTTGAGTTCTCAGTGATCACCTCCAGGGTGTTACTGACGCTCCATTACTGCAGTAAACAGCTGGTTGAGTTCTCAGTGATCACCTCCAGGGGTGATTACTGCCAGCTCCATTACTGCAGTAACGACTGTGTTGAGTTCTCAGTGATCACTCCAGGGTGATTACTGACCAGCTCCATTACTGCAGTAAACAGCTGGTTGAGTTTCTCAGGATCACCTCCAGGGGTGATTACTGAAGCTCCATTACTGGCGTAAACCAGCTGTTGAGTTCTCAGGATCACCTCCAGGGGTGTTACCTGACCAGCTC
>NW_019946834.1:1460-8603 GCF_002910315.2 Salvelinus sp. IW2-2015 | reverse complement strand
GACACACCCACCTTGTTGAGACACATTATGGGCCAATGTCTTTGACTTCCTAAAACACTCAGTTTTTCCTCCAATTACTGAGCTCATCTAGTTTAGCTGAGTCAAATGACACATCCTTGGTTTCAAGTACATCTTCATTTTGATTGTCATTCTATTTTTCGCGATTTTCCATTGGTTGAAATCTGATAAGTGACAGGTCAGCTGACCCTGTTGTACCAGAAAGTGTAGCTGGTTCAGAGTACTGCAAGTTGGACCAGTTCTGGTGTTTTCCTTTGGCTTTTCCTGCTCGTCCAATGATGGTTGATGTGTTTGGAATACCACTTTCTCTGTCCATGTATTTAACAGTGTCCAGTTTTCAGATTGGAACAACCATGCTATCTTAACACATGTGGCTGTTGTTGAATGTTTTCCTCATTTGAACCCTCAACAGTATTACCAGTGGCATGGTTGAAGGTCTCTGCTCCATTTCCTGTGTCAGTTTCAGTGTCCATATCATTGGATGAGACATCTGGTAGGCTTGTGTCTGTCAATGTGTCCTTTTTGTCATTTTCAGTAGGAGGCTGATTCTCAGCAACAGCCCCTCCATCTTGTGGATAATTTACTTTCCACAATCTTGAGTGATGCACCTTAAAAATGGTGCCTCCGTGTCTCACAAATATCACCCCACCATCTTGGCCAATGACTACTCCCGGTCCTTTCCACTCTTGACAGTCAACTCGTTTGTAGTACACTTTGTTTCCAGTCTCGTACTTCTCATCGGTGGGTCGAAGCCGTTTCCGCAGAACCCTGTGAATTCTCCCTGAACACTCTGCTTCAGTGAAAGCTTTTCTCACTGCATGTAGTGCTGAAAGGTGCTGTCCCACCCATGCACTCACACTGGTCCCTTCTAGTGCTGGTGGCTTGTCAACCAGTACAGAGGGAAGATTAGGGTTCTGCCCCAACACTAGTTGGTATGGGCTGTAACTATGAACATTGTGCATTGAGTTTTTTGCCATCAAACCCCAATCTAGGGCTGTTTTCCAGTCACATCCATTGTCTTGCTTCACTTTCAGCATCATCTCTGAGTGTTTGATTATGTCTCTGCACAAGTCCATTGCTCCATGGACTGTATGCAGCAGTTGTCTTTACTTCCATATTGAATTTCTCTGCTATTTCTCTTATTTAATTATTATTGAATTCTCCTCCATTGTCACTGTACAATTTCTGGGGTGGGCCATGCACACTTATCCAGGAATGAATGAAGTGCTTGACCATTTCACTGTGTTTCTTTGTATTCACAAAGCTTCCAGCACTGAAGCGTGTGAAGTGGTGGATTATGTGAAGATACCACACACTTGGTCCAGGCTCATGTAGATATACAGCCACTGTTTCATTGTACTTGGAAGCCAGTGGCAAACCGCTGGTTTGCTGTATTTCTGGAATGTCTCACAACTGTTAACTATCTGTGTAGAATGGAAACACTCTCATCATTATTCCCGGAACTGCTGAGTCATTTCTGAAGTCTGTCAACTGTAGCATGTCCAAACTGTTTGTGAAGTTAACAATACTTTGTTGTGTTCATGTTTCCCTGTGGTGTCAGAATCTCCATGTGCTCTGTGTCCGTTAGAATCTCATTTTCACATGGACTCTGTGTAATGTCTTTGTCTAAAATGTTTAGACAATTGTGGCCTGAGGTAGTAAGTTCAAGGGTCACTGGTTGTTTAAACATCACTGCCTTGTTATTTTTTATGTCTAGTACAGCCCCTGCCTTCTTGAGGGAAGCTTTGCTTAATAGTAAGGGGATTTCTGTAGGGACCACCTCTGTTTCAATATGACACTTAGTCTGACCAATGTTTGCTGGTATCTTGACTCTCTTGGTAGAATGGACAGTTCTCCCATCTCCAAATGTGAAAGCTCTGTTGTGTGGTGTGTCAATCATATTTTGTACTTCTTTCATATTTAGTTCACTGACACAGCTATCAATACATTTTTCACCACACACTGTGTTTTACATGCAGTATCAATCACAGCAGATCCTAAGGATTCAACTATAAAGATCTCAGTATCAATCACAGCAGATCCTAAGGATTCAACTATAAAGATCTCATTATCAATCACAGCAGATCCTAAGGATTCAACTATACAGATCTCAGTATCAATCACAGCAGATCCTAAGGATTCAACTATACAGATCTCAGTATCAGAAGCAGATTCGTTTGATGTAATGTTGCTCAATCTCTGTGTTTATATTTTCCTCTGTTAGTTTAACTTGTTCATTTTTATGAGGACAGTCTTTAACCCAGTGGTTGCCGTGACAAACTAGCAACATTTATCTCCTTCTCATACCTGTCCAGTGGATTGTGCCGGGCAAGTGGCGCCCTCTACTTCTGTCTGAAACGCTAACTTGTGGCCCTTTTCTCTGCTGCTCGTGTAATATGCTCGTTCACTCACTGCATTGGCGTAACACTGTCAACGGCCTTCTCTTCTTGAAGAAACAAAATCCAGTGCTCTATCAAATTTCCCATACCACAACATATAGGACAACCGCACACAAACACATGCAAGTTTTTTTTAAAGATCTTACTGTCATTTTATTTTGTAAATTTGAAATAGATTTCTAAAGTCTTTTGTAAAATGATTGTAAACCGCAATATGATTTTGCCATATGCAAAAAGCCCAATATGGCCATAAATCCTTGTTCAAATTCCTCAACGGATATTGTCCAGTGCTGCTATCTCTGCTCTTCCTTCCAGCGAAATACCACTGAATACTCTTTTCTGTCCAGATTATAACGTTTCAGATATAACCAGTGTCCAGATTATAACCCAGTGTCAATTAGTAACAGTGTCCAGATTCCAAGTCTTTTTTCCAACTTTCAACAAATCTTCTCGTCGAAGCGAGTGGCACATTGTAGAATTAGCCAATTCTGCTACCAGTGTTAAATTAAAAGACACAACGACTCATGTTCAGGTTGACAACGTTTACTAAAACCGTATTCTCACAATAATGGTGCAAAATGCACTAGGTTATGCCCATCAACAGTGAGACTACCCAGGCAACTAACAAGATATAGCATCGTAAACAGATATAGGGATACTTAAACAAATAACACAACCCCCCCCCCACCCTCCCGTCCAAACAATCTATTTTGACATGAAGCTAATATTGTAAATGAAATTCGACTTTTGGTATCCATCCCCCCATTTGAAGTCGTCATAAGTATCTGACCAATTGCATAAGGTAGTCAAACATTTGTTAATTTGTTCCCAAACGCGTTGGTTGCATTTGCAGTTTCTTTGGTTGTGTTTTATGTTATGTTTTGCCAATAGTAACATGAATGATGGATGATGACTGGATTAATCTTCTGTCTAAGTGGTAGACAATGTTTCTAACACTAATAATTAAGCTGAGATGCATGATTAATACAATCATGAAAATCATGAATAATAATGAATGATAAAGTTTGAGGTACAAAAACACTGCTATACTCTCCCATACAATAAAGAGGTACAACAAAACATTCTAATCTCACCATTATCCAAAAAAAAGAGGTACAACAGAAACATACTAACCTCTCACCATTACCAATAAAAGAGGCTACATACAAAATGCTAACTCTCACTATTACAATAACAGCGTACAACAAAAACATGCTGACCTCTCACAATACCAAATAACAGAGGCTACAAAAAAATGCTAACCTCTACATTACCATACAGAGGCTACAACAAACATACTACTCTCACCATTACCAATACAAGAGCTACAAACAAACATGTAAACTCTCATATAACCAATAACAGGAGGTATGTCTTTGTGCTCTGTAACTTTCGATCATTCCTAGCATCTCGATTCATTATGATTATTCATAATCATGGTAAGCCTATTCCAACATGAAAATAGCAGTGTTCAGAAACATCTTCTATTCTTACTGACAAACAAGTGAAGTGACTCCAAAAATGCGGACATTATTCACCATTCAGTTTATAGACAACATCATCCAAACACAATCAGAAAAACTGAAAAATGCATTCAACAATTTAGTGAATACAAGATATGGACAAATCTAAAAGTATGATACATTAATAAATATATTTAATATGTACAAATAATATAGACGTCTTCAATGAGAACTACGTAAGGAAGAATGCTTTATTTTAAACGGTAAAATATACAGAGGGAACAAGTATTTACACTGCCATTTGTATGTTTTCCTACTTACAAAGCATGTAGAGGTCTGTCATTTTTTATCATAGCGTTACACTTCAACTTGAGAGACGGAATCTAAAAAAAAATCCAGAAAATCACTATTGTATAGATTTTTAAGTAAAATTTGCATTTATTGCATATGACTAAGTATTGTCATGTGGAACAATGATTGGAGGCTCCTTGGTCTTTAATGTGTGAATGATTCTGTTAGCCAGTCTCTCCATCTATCTCTTCTGAAGTACTACCCTTGGTGGTCATTGAAACCCTCTACCTCTTCACGGTCACACAAGCCCCAAGGATCTTATTGGCTGCTGCAGTCGTATTATCCAGCGAGGAGACAGAGGGAAACAGAGGAAACGATTCCCTTATGAATTTGTCGCAGAACTCCACTGAGTTGATCTGTGATCACAACAATCTTTTCTTCTGGAATCTAGGGCATCGGATTCATCCAGAATAAGATGAACAGAACTTACTTCTTGTAGATGGAGATTCCTGATTGTTTGGTTCATTGAGAAGTGATTGAGAGTTCAATGAAAGTTGTTTTGTCCTCTTTCATTCAAATTCAGCTCCGCAAAGAATGAAAATACAAATTGGACATTCTGATTGGCTTTTCCTTCAGCCCAGTCAGAATAACTTCGACACAGAGACTTTTTTTCCAATGCACACACTCCCTTTGTCATCACAGTCTGATAGGTTTGTCTTCTCCAGTTAAGGGTTGATTATAGGATCGTTACACTTTGAATTGGGTTCTGTCTTGATCTTTCCTGGTTGTTTCTCAATCGTCTCAGCCTCATGTTTCATTATTGATCTCCTGTCTCACCCTTCTGTGATGAGAGCTTGTGTTATAGATCTTATTGCAATTGTTGGTTTCCTTGTTTAGCGACCCCTCAAATACACATTGAAATTCCTTTTTAGATTAGATTTTGATTCCCGTTGGCAAATCACAGCAAGATCACTGAAGCTAGAAATACACTAGAGGATTTAATTTACGTCTGTTTTAATGCTACATTATTGTAGATTTATAAAGATTATAAATTATAATATTCCTGTCTCTTACTGACTGATAAATGTGTAAATATTTTCATAATGCATTACAGACTGGTGTAACATTCTATTATATGATGGTATTATTAATGTTGTCTCTCTCTCAAATAATCACAGAACAACATCCGGCCTGCTACTTGATGAGTCTAGGTGTGTGTTAAGCTGCTACATATATCATTGATTTACACAGCTACTTAAGCTGTACTTTAGCTACAGCTTTTAAATGTTATTACAAACAGCATTACATGAGGGCATCTTAATTTTCCAGTGTGTTAGCAAGCTCCTCTGTTCATTTTCTCAGACATGCAGTGTATCTTAGAGCCCCTCTCTGCACTGCTCTCCCGCTTCTCATCTTCAGCATCCACCCTTCCTTATCCTGCTTCTGACTCTCAAAGCCTTCACGCTCGTTCTTCACAAATTCATAATATTCTCTTCAAGCAACTAAAAAAATAATAGTAAATAAGTTAAAATGCAGAGAAGAAATGTTTCTCATTAAGCACATTAATAAATGATTGACAGATTACTTACCTTGAGGTAAACAAAAAAAAAGTACATAACAGGAACCACATTGCACTGAATATGGAGGCCAGCACAAAACCTCAACACACACACACACACAACACACACACCACACACCACACACACACACACAAGCACACACACACAACACACACCACAAAAAAACAACACCAACACACACACCACCCACACACTCACACACACACCACACACACAACCCAACACACACACACCACACACACACACGGCGGGAATGTTATGTTGTTTAATAATGTTTTAGACTATGAAAATGACAGAAGGATTAGCCTATGGATTACTGAAAACAACAAAAAGAAATAGGAAACATGAGAGAAAATACTAGAGACAATGTTGTTTAACTCATGACATAGACCATGATTTTCTACTTTGGTTTAGTAGAAGGTCTCCTCTCGTAAGGATATAGGTGGATCATAACCAGTCACTCTCTTCAATGACACACAGCTGGGTAAGGGAGGCTGGTCTCTCCTGTTTGGATAGGACTTCAGCCAACAGAGAAAACATAATCTCATCTACTCTTGAGCTCAATGGGAAACATGAGAAGAGTTTATCTCAAAACGCTATATATCCTTTTCAAATGTATGGTCAATTGCTTTATCTTAAAAAATTATGGAAGAGATCGGTTGTTTAGTATTCTATTATCTTACATGGGGTGTTAATGACAACATGTTTTGTTCAAATCTATCACTTGATGATTCTTCAGGACAACAAATATCTGTTTTTTTCCCGCAAAATGCTATATATATCTGCCTCCACTCTCAGAAAATCAGTAGTACTGTTAGTTTACCACAGTAATAATATATGCGCACTCCTCAAGAAATCATAGTGACTGATGGTTATTTTTCAGTAATTATATATCTGCTCACTTCAGAAGAAATCATTCATATGCTATGGTTTTACACAGTAATAATATATACTCTCTCACTTCAGGAGAAATCAGTAGCGTGTTAGGTTCCTATTAGCACTCTCGAGAATAGTAATATGATGGGTTTAATCAGTAATTATCTGCACTCTCAAGAAATCATATAACTGACTGGTTTTATCCAGTAAAATATATACCTTCACTCTCAAGAAATCATTAATACTGCCTAGTTTTACACAGTAATAATAGATACTGCCTCACTCTCAAATGTGACGACCTTCATAATGAGCTTAAGACTACATACTGAGTCAATGTCAGAGTACCATATGAGGTAATAATGAACTCTAAGGATACGACTGATTCAATAGTAGGCTACCAGTTATTAAGAATAATAGACATAAGGTACAGTACTGATGCAAATGTGCAGTACCAGTATGAGTAATAATGAGACTATAAGGAGTTACCATACTAGTCAATGTGGCAAGGGGACCCAG
>NW_019946834.1:0-1127 GCF_002910315.2 Salvelinus sp. IW2-2015 | reverse complement strand
TGTTTAATATTGTTTTAGGACTATGAAAATTGACAAAAGGATTAGCCTATGGATTATGAAAACAACAAATATAAATGGGAAAATGGGAGAGGAGAAATGACTAGAGACAGTGTTGTTTAACTCACTGACCATGACCCATGAGTTCTTCTTACCTTTGTTCAGTAGAAAAGTCTCCCTCTCTAAAGTTTAGAGGTTGACCCATAGACTTGTCACTCTTCATGGACACACAGCTGCGTACAGGGGAGGCTGGTCTCTTCTTCTTGATTGGGTTTCAACACAACAGAGACAAACATTACATCTCTCATCTACTCTGAGCTCAGATGGGGAAACATAAGAACAGTTTTATACGCTATAAATATATTTTCAGAAATGTTGGTAAATTATATTTTAATGATAATAAAACATAATTAAACAACTACAAGTCTTTATAAAGGTTTCTAAAGTGGGTAATATACATTTCAAAATGTCAGACTTGATTTGATGAAAACTGGATCAACCCCTACAAAAAATGTCCCTTAATTATTATCCACATAAAAATGCACATTTGCTGTTATTTTCCTGCTGTGAGAAACTGGGTCAAATTAAGATGGCATTTGTAAGTGTATTCATCTTTAGATATCTAGGTGAGACACCCACATATCACAGTCAAATATATAGGATACCAACATTCCATTCCTGATAAACAATGGATATATAGCTGTGACAACAATGTTGGACCCCCTTGTGGCCCCCCTAAATGTGGAGTATGTAATAATTTTTTACTTAACAAATTTTTGCTATCGTTCTATTTTTACATCCGTTATTAGACAGAAAATGCAAATGAATTGTTGAATGATTATGAACATGGTCTTTTGCCTGATAATGCCTGCAATGCAGTGAAGATAACGATATGACAACAATAACGTCTAATGTAACTGGCCCCTCTAACAGTACAACTGGCCCCAGCTTGGCCCCCCCAGTTGAAATGGTCTAGAACTGCAACTGCCTGGTGACTCCTGGGAAGTGTCTCAGAGGAGGAGTGCTGACCTAGGATCAGGTCCCCCTCTCCATGTAATCTGATTCATTATGATTGTTTTGTCTCATGTCTCTTTATATTCATGTAGCCTTGGGGCCATGTAATCTGATTC
>NW_019946833.1:57468-59077 GCF_002910315.2 Salvelinus sp. IW2-2015 | reverse complement strand
TTGTGCACTCATCTCTGCTCTCCTGCGCCTGATTCCATGCACCAGTGACCCACAACCTGACACAACGTCGGTTATACATCTTGTTGACATTCATCCAAGGACATCTCAACTTGCATTACACACCCTCACTATAGAAACATTATCTAAAAAATATCATGTGACTTATAGTTAGAGAGAACATTCCTTTAAACGGTCCTGCTACAAGCAGGAAACAAGTTGTGGACGAACCAGAAACATTTTACGAAGTGTATCACCTTCCTCACTTCCCCTCCTTGCTATTATCTCTCCTATCACCCCTCTTGTCTCTCCGATCACCCCTCTAGTCCCTCCTATAACCCCTCCTGTCCCTCTATCACCCCTCCTGTTCCACATATCTTCCCTCCTAACACCCTTATTGTCCCTCCTATCACCCCTCCTGCCCCTCCTATCTTCCCTCCTGTCCCTCCTATCACCCTTGTCACACTATCACCTCCACCTCCACTCCTATCACCCTTCCTGTCCCTCCTATCTTCCCTCCTGTCCCTATAATCCCCCCTCCTGTCCCTCCTATCTTCCCTCCTGTCCCTACAATCTCCCCTCCTGTCCCTCCTATCACCCCTCTTGTCCCTCCTTTAACTCCTCCTGCCCCCCCCTCATGTCTCTCTTATCATCCAGGTGGGATGATAGTCCCTGCCATGTTTACACCTTCCTGATTTGGTTGATCGATTTCAGAAATTATTTATTAAGTAATACATTGTAGTATTTAATTTGTAATAGACAGTCTACCTCTTCTCTACTTTAAGGCCACATTTCTCAGACGGAGAACAGTGAATATTTGCCCGTAGTCTGCCTCCTGTCCCTCCTTTCACCATGGGAACACCTTCCTGAAAACAATGGAACTATGCTTTGCTTATTAAACCWGTTCTGCCTGTTCATGTCCTAAAAGATTGGAATGTTCCAATGTGCCAAACAGGTGAACAAGTCACACATGCATCATCCAGGGTTGACATGACCACATTTCTGGTTCGTCCATAACTTGTTTCCTGCTTGTAACATGGTGCGTTTTCTTTTCTTGTTTCTGGTAGATGAGCTCTAATATTGCAGGTAGATTGTGGCTTCCATCAATGTAATTGTCTGCGTAATTACAAATCCCCCATGTATTTTATATTTTTCCTTTGTTATTTTCCCCTGACCCTTCCACACCTCCCCAAACTGGAGTAAACTAATGGACAACAACACTTAGGCTTCCAGCTTACACATACTATATACACTTTACTGACACAGTATATTTGACTATCTTGTTATTTTTAGTCCCACCCTTCAGCTCCTCTCAACCCCTCCCATCTGTCTCTGAACATCATCCAGCTTTGATTTCTATTTGCGTATATTTTTCAACTGTGCTGTGATTTTTCACACAAGTTCTGAACATTTCTATTCCCATAGTTTTTACAGATTGYAAATGAAAGATACATGTTTAGATTAAGCTAAAGTCTTAGTTTCATGTTGGTTATGAGGAGGGTGTAGTACTGTAACCGTTGTTGTGTTCCAGGTGGCAAAGAGCCAAAAGTCATACACCCAATGTTTGTTTAGGTATGTGTGGTTCTTTTAACAATGTCGGTCATGCATCTTG
>NW_019946833.1:54195-55507 GCF_002910315.2 Salvelinus sp. IW2-2015 | reverse complement strand
ATGATTCTGTCTCTTCGCAGCAAAATCTGCAGATCTGGGATGGTTGTATCCCTCATATGTATATCGTTCTACTGGTTGAAAGAATGTTGTATCAGAATTTAAATAGAAAATCTCAGAATTTGGAATCCAGCGTTGTTTTGTGTATCAGTTCATAAACCATAGGCAGTGGAATCGGAACATCGAAAATCTCTTCCCAACTATTTTGCAGTCTATATGGCACAGCTGCCATTTTTTTGGTCCTTAAATTAAACTTGTATACTTTTTCATTTACCACAATTTTCTTTAACTAATTGTGGTCTTTATTGCAGTGCCGACAGACAAGTTCCTTACTTTTCCCCTTCCACATGCCTTTTTCCATGTTTGTTTTAATGCTGCAATTAGTTGGTTGTAATTCTGGGTAGAGCAGACATTTCATATATTTGTGTTAGCTGCATGTGTGACATAACTCCACCACTTATTTAGGATATCATTTACAAAGATTATACTTAAATATATATATTTAATGTTTTTTATCAATTAGTATATTTGAGTTGAACCATAATAATTGTTGTATTATTTGCTCTGTCTTTTCAGGTGGATTAAACTGAAATTGCAAACCAACTTTCTATGGCTTGTTTATTTCATTTTCAAAATAACCGAAAGTGAGAGGTTGTAATCTGAATAAATGGAAAAGGTCATTCTTTATCATAGGGTTAGCCATTCTCACTAATCTGCTGGAGAACCAGTTTGGATTTAAGTATAACCTTTTTTATGAATGAAGCCCTTAATGAGAGGTCAAATGCTTTATTATTTAATAAATCCTAAAATCTGCAAAAAAAGAAACGTCGCTTTTTCAGGACCATGTCTTTCAAAGATAATTTGTAAAAATCCAAATAACTAAACAGATATTCATTGTAAAGGGTTTAAACACTGTTTCCCATTCTTGTTCCAATGAACCATAAACAATTAATGAACATGCACCTGTGGAACGGTCGTTAAGGCACTAACAGCTTACAGACGATAGGCAATTAAGGTCACCGTTATGAAATCTTAGGACACAAAAGAGGCTTCTCTACTGACTCTGAAAAATATTTACAAAAATGTGAGGGGTGTACTCACTTTTGTGATATACTGTAGATACTTTTGCACCTGTTTCCTCCAGCATCTTCACAAGGTCCTTTGCTGTTGTTCTGGGATTGATTTGCACTTTTCGCACCAAAGTACGTTCATCTCTAGGAGACAGAATGCCTCTCCTACCTGAGCGGTATGATGGCTGTGTGGTCCCATGGTGTTTATACTTGCATACTATTTTTTGTACAAATGAACGTGGTAC
>NW_019946833.1:42358-49796 GCF_002910315.2 Salvelinus sp. IW2-2015 | reverse complement strand
TCTGCCCACCCTGTGAATTTCAGTGTAAAGTTTCAAGATGAATGTCACCAGAGGGTTGGTGGAGTCAAATCAAGGCCCCAGTGAGAATTGAACTCACGACCCCTGGTTACAAGACCAGTGCTCTAACCACTGAGCTATGGAGAGCCAGTCATAAGAATCCTTCTTTTAATTAGTCTCCTCTCTCCTTTCCTGTCTCCTTCTCCTTCATGACCATGTATTTGTTATTTTTAGGTAGATCAACTTAATAGTTGCAGATTGATTGTGGGTTCTTTCAATGTTAATTGTCTGCAATCCTTTCCAATCCCCCCTATATTATATTTTTTTACAAACATTTTATTATGTTCCCATAAACCCACTTTACCCCTTCCCCTAATTGGGAGAACATAAATGGACAACAATACTTAGGCTTCTACTTCAGCTTATACATTCTATAAACCATTATTATGAACACAGTATATTTTATTATTTACTCATATAGTTTTTTACATTTTTATTTCCCCCCTTCAGCACCCTCAAACCCACTTACCACCAATCTCTGAAAACCATCCCGTATTTTACTTTCTGTTAGCTGCACGTGTGACATAACTCACAAGTGCGTTCTGTGAATCATTCAACAATTATTATTACCAAATTTGTTAAAAATAAAAAATCCCCAAATAATGTCATTTGTTAAAATAATTAGCATATTTGACTTTTATTCCATAAATACTTTTTATTCAATCATGACATGATGGGCGGCCCAGGACAGAATCGGCAAACGTGGAATCGTATCCTCAGTTTGTTTGGCAATGTCTCTTACAGTAGTTGTAATGCAGAGAATTATTTTTGTAGGGTGATACTGTCAGTTTGTTGTCACATTTAGAACTTTCTGCTGTATAGAGCAAGAGAAATGGAAACTCCCACCCTGTGCATTACAGTGTAAAGTTTCAGTGTACATTTTAGAAATTAGTAAAAATAAAGAAAAACCCTTGAATGAGTATGTGTGTACAAACTTTGACTGGTACTGTATTACTAATGTTTTTAATGTAGTTAATGCCATTGTGTGAAGAAAAAAGCAATTTTGCACACTGTGGACACTAGTGTTGAGTGATTAAGCGAAATGTCTGTTATTTTTCGGTTTTTAAAAACGAATTTTCTGAGCTCAATGCACACGTTGTGCAGTTTCCTTAGAGCTAAGTTAAATCAATCCAGATCAGCATAGGCAGTAGCTCTATAAGAGGTGAGATGATGACTTGGAATGAGATAATAGTCATCAAATAAAACAAATGTAATATACACAACAACTGAAATATTTTATTAAAGTAATGTCAATAAATGATGGCCAATAAGCATTAATGGGCAGTCACTACCATCATGGGACTTGTATTAATTGTTTTATTCTGTGTTATTACAACATTCAACCCATATAATGCATAGTGCATTTCATGTTTAAAATAATAATCGAAATCGAAATCGAAAAACGTGATGTATTAATAATCGAACTGAAACCGAACCGACCTCAAAAAGCAGCAATTGCTCAGTGCTAGTGGACAGTATAGTTGTTAGTAGCAAGTAGGAATTACATCTCTGGTTAAATGGCGTTTTTCATCAGTATTGTTTCAGATCAAAAATGTTTAGGCGAGTTATTATGGTTAAATAAAAACAAATACAGACTATCATCATAAAGCAGTCAACTCTTCAACATGTGTTAAATTGCGGTGGTCAGACAACCACTTCAGTAAGTCGCCTGAAGATGGCGGTCAAACCCCACACATGATTCTGCTAGGCGCCTGTTGGGAGAGCGTCTGGTGTCGGAATAGTTAACGTGGGGCCGCCCTGGCTTTAGTGACTTTCTTTTTTAAGAAAAAAAAGAACCGACGGAGCAGCAGGAGGAGTGGGATGAAGAACTGAACGGGACATACTGAAGGGGAAAATAGAGGGAACGCTAATGCTACAAAATATGGAGTCTTGCAATATATTGATGTAGCCAGACAATATTTTATATTTATTTGAACAATTTTTTTGTGTGACATCTGCAATGATGAGGGTCGGGGTTTTGAGCAGGACCGCAGCGATAGTTCTCTGTCTTTTGGGATGCAATGTGTGGAAAGCGGTAACCAAAACCCTGCAAGATGACAACGCTCTAAAAGGTAGGTAGCTGATACAAATGGTTCACTTTATTCAAAGTACTTGTGAGATGTTATGCCCAATATGTTCGTCTTGCTAGCTAGCTACTTGTATAGATAGCGATAACTTGGCGTTGGTGGCTTATTATGTGCTAACTTTAGATAGTTATCTAGCAACGTTAGTTAGCTTTTCAATTGGCTAGTTATATAACGTTAATTTGGCAGGCTTTTTCAGCCATGAAACTGTATACATCCGTTATCTCTCTGTGGTTGTTCATGTTTCATTTAGCCAAGGTATTATATAATTTGAATGGTTTGAAGTGCTTTTGTGTCTCACAACGTGTCCTCAACTGAAACAAAAACACCGCACCATCTTACCTAGCTAGATAGCTAGACCTCGCTGATATTGCATGTTGTTTTGCAAGAGGCTAGCTAACGTTAGCTAGTTAGCTACTGTAACGTTAGCTAACGTTAGTTGATGCAAAGTTCTTCTGCAGCCTCTCAATTGTAATGGATAATTTTGGTGCAAGCCTTAGCTAAAACATGTTTTACTTGTCCTTATTCAGATGAGGTGGAAATGTAATTTGAGCATGTTTTTTTGATGCAATGTATCATTGTGTAATGGATTGTATTCAGACTAGCAGTATTCCACGAGAGAGATAACGTTCATGCATTTTGTGTATGGATTTGACCACGTATGCAGTAGATTCCTCCAGACATGATTATAAGCTAGATGCTGCAGATGTGAGTGGGAGGAGGAATCTCTCACACACCACCATCTCTCATAAATGAGTGAAAGGCAGTATATGACAGGTGGCTTTTGCTTCACTGCCTCTTCCTTCACAGCCTCCTGCTGAGATGGAGCTGAATTGGGGGCAGTGCTGGAAATGGTTTAGGCTGGGCCCAGCGAACCTATTTGTATCATTCTGTGGTTTTATTCATTGTTACAGACATGAGTGAAATGGCAATACACACACACTGTAAAGCGTAGTTAGAATCGCTGCAGATGTATTTCGTTCAGCCACTCCAAAGCTTGCTTCTTTTAAAGAGAAGAGTGCTTCCAAGACTAGCTGCCAGCACCCCTCTGTTTCTCTCTCTGTTTCTCTCTCTCTCTGTTTCTCTCTCTCTGTTTCTCTCTCTCTGTTTCTCTCTCTCTCTGTTTCTCTCTCTCTGTTTCTCTCTCTCTCTCTCTGTTTCTCTCTCTCTCTCTGTTTCTCTCTCTCTCTCTCTGTTTCTCTCTCTGTTTCTCTGTCTAACCTTCAGACCCTCCCTGGGGCTCTTGTTGATACTGAGGGCTTCTCCTCTTCTCTCCTCTCCTCACGCATAGCTAACTATATATATGGAGGCAGACAGACGACACATAGCTATCTATATATATATGGAGGCAGACAGACGACACATAGTTAGCAACATGGATGCAGACAGACACATAATTATAGATCCAACTCTCATTTCTGCAACCCATAATACACTACAGCTGGGAACAGACTCACTGCAGCCAGGGCTAGAGGACAGGGTGCCAGGAAGACCAAATCATGTTGAAGAGTGTGTTTGTTTGTGTGTGTGCCTATGCATATGACACACTGCAATGCAGCACACACTGCTTGTGCACAGAGACTACTATAACAGTGCTTTATACACACATGCACTAGCACAACACCCGTATTGGTTGAGGGATTGCCACAACAGTTTTCCACCAGATCTATCATTTTGTAATACATGTATGTGTTTCTGTCAGAACGAAATCAATGACCTAATTATTGGATTAAGAGGGACTGAATAAGATCTGTGATTTTTGTTGAAGAAAGCACTCGGCGAAACACTGAATAAAGTACAGTGTCTGTTCCATACCTTCAAATTACATTTGAAAAAAGAGAGATATTATAGCCTAGCTATCATCGTAACAGTAGCTATATTATTAGCAAATTCTGTACATATTTCATTGTTTTTAAATTATTTTTAATTTTAAAAGGGGTGGATCAGCTTAATATTGCGGATAGATTGTTGCTTCCATCAATGTAATTGTCTGCATCATTCCCAATCCCCCATATATTTTGGGGGGTAAATATACATACACATATACACATACTAGAGGTCGACTGATTATGATTTTTCAACGCCGATACTGATTATTGGAGGACCCAAAAAAGTCGATACCGATTAATCGGCCGATTTTATTTATTTATTTATTTGTAATAATGACAATTACAACAATACTGAATGGCTTGAATGAACACTTTTATTTTAACTTTAAAATATAATACATCAATAAAATCAATTTAAAGCCTCAATAAATAATGAACATGTTCAATTTTGGTTTTAAATAATGCAAAAAACAAAGGTGTTGGAGAAAGAAGTAAAAGTTAACGTTTTAAGTTACTTGCTCAGACATGAGAACCATATGAAAGCTGGTGGTTCCTTTTACATGAGTCCTTCAATATTCCCAGGTAGAGAAAGTTTTGGTGAAAACCTTGTGCACGAAGACTTACAGAAAACGTTTGACCTCTGTCATTGCCCAACAAAGGGTAATATAACAAAGTATTGAGATATAAACTTGTTGTTATTGACCAAATATCTTTATTTTCCACCATAATTTGCAAATAATTTTCATAAAAACTATCCTCTCAATGTGATTTTCTGGATTTTTTCTTCTTCTCATGTTTGTCTGTCACCATAGTTGAAGGTGTACCTTGATGAAAAATCTCAGGCCTGCTTCAATCTTTTAGTGGGAGAATCTGCACAATTGGTGGGGCCCTGAAACTAATAATATCTTTTTTGCCCCACTATATATAGTTTGTCCAGAAGACTGTGTAAAACCTTGCAGTGCTACTTTTTTTCTCAGTGAAGGAGGTGGATTATTAATCTTGTCGTTTTAAAAAACAATAATGTGATCGGTTTATTTTCTTAGAGAAAACACAATTAGTGATAAGTTTCAAAACAACATTGGTCATTTACGAAGTATGATTAGATGGGGGAAAAACCAATACATCTCTTTTCAGAAGTTTTTTTAAACAAAATAAATATCATTTTACCAACATTTCTTAAACAATTGATAAATAGTGTTTTGGAATGAAACGCTTCAAATATAACCTTCAAAAGTTCAGTTTTTGCACTTGTTTGATTCACTGAAAGTGAAGGGTTTTCAATAATAATCACACAGTACCTGAGTATGTTTTTCTGCAAGTTGTCACTAGATGTCTGTGAGTTTCTTTCCACAGCCTAACCAGATTGGGTGCCAATCCACAGAGGAGACAGAACCAACACCAGGCACCCTCTTTCTGAAACAAGACCTCTTCGAAAAAACAAGTAGTCTATCATGGCTCGATTGCCGCCATGTTTTTATACACACAAAACCAGGAAAGCGATGATGGAAATGGATAGAGTGTGACGATATATAGAACGCTAATAAGAGAGCAGAAACGGACGAGGAGATGGGGAAATCCCCAATATTAATGGAGATGACTTCAAAGGATTTTAATTTTTCGGTAGAAACACAGAAAAATCTGTAAGTTTCCTAGTGGCGACGCAAGGAGGAGTTTTGAAAAGGTTGTTGATGGTATCAAAGAAAAGCCCCCTCTCTCACTCTCCTGCAGAGTTGAGGGGAATTTACTCTCTCTAACTGTATCTCTGCCTTACTCATTTACTGTACTTGGAATTATTGATTCAGGATATTTTAAAGGAAGAATTTGGTAGGTTATTAAGATGGTTGTGGTGGATATTCTTATCCCTATGATTTTTTTTGTGTGTTTGGCCGTTGAGCGCGGGGAGAAATCTACAGCAGGGGTTGGACGGTAACACAACGCAGAGTTACAGTATCTAGGACCAGATTGAACAGTTTATAATAACCAACTGACCATGGAAATACCATAAGCAACAACCAAGTTTGGACCCTTTGATAGCAGTAGCGCCTCTCCATTCAGAGCCCGTCTAGTAGCCAACAGACCAGAGGATGCTATGTCTCTCCGCCCATTATTATGGCTCCAGTGATGATGTTCAACTTCGCCTCTACCTCAACAAGCCAGGGGTCTTGTTTCATAACATCTTGCACATCATCAGCTCCACACTCATAAACCATCATGATACAAACTGGCTCTATACCTCTCGACACCAATAATGTCCTGTCTCAACACGGCGCCCTGGCTGGCTCCTGGCTGCTGTTGCTTCTTGGGCTAGTTGTTTGTGGTAGATCTAGCATCCAGGTCAGGCGAAAAAACTCCCTTTGCTGCTACCACTCTTCTACCTCCATAGACCATATGGCACACAGCAGAACAGATCGACCGAGTGAAGCAGTTACTGAGAGAAAAAAGCCTGTTTAAACCGGGCTTGCGCTGAACACAACATTTCCTCTCTCCTACATGGTCGTGTGTTGTTTTTTTGCGAATGCACTTTTTTTCAGAGGGCTGTAGCCTGTATAAGGATGAGTCACGAAGAGATTATTTGGATCACAATGGGGGCGGTGTGTGTTGTGTGTGTGTGTGTGTAGTGTGTGTGTGTGTGTGGGTGGTGTGTGTTGTGCGAGTGTGTGTTGGTGCGATGTGTGTGTGCGAGTGTGGTGTGCGGTGTGTGTGGTGGAGTGTGTGTGTGCGAGGTGTGTGGTGCGAGTGGTGTGCGCGCTACCCAGTCTCCAAGGGGAGCTCTTCAGAGTGAGCAACGGGTAGGTGCTGGTACCTCCCCCCCGGCCGGCCGTGCCTAAAAGAAAGGATGGAAAACAAAGAACTTACTCTGGCACATTTTGGGACTGGAGTAGTTGCAAATAAACCATTTAAAACCGTCCCGTCTCCAAATATTCCACTACAGTGAACTAAGCAATGTTTGTTGCAAAAAAACCTAGTTAGGTAGTGTATATTTTTGGGGCAACTGCTGAATAATCTATCTGTAGTGTAGAGGTGTCGAGATCATGATTTTTCAAAACTGCCGATACAGCCGATTATTGGAGTACGGAAAAAAAAAAAAGCGATCGATAGTCCCCATGTCAGCTGCGATTAATCGGGGGGGCGGTGGTGTCCCGTTTTTATTTTATTTATTTATATTTTAAATTAAATTTAAAAAATTGTAATTTGTAATAAATGAAATTACAACATACTGAAATGAACACTATTTAAACTTAATATAATAACCATCAATCATCAAATTTAGCCTCAATAAATAATGAACGTGTTCAATTGGTTTATAAAATCATTCTGCCTAAACAAATCGTGTTTGGGAAGAAGTAAAAGTGCATATGTGATGTAGAAAGCTAAACCGTTATAGAGTTCCTCCCTTTGTGCTTAGACATTGAGAACATATGAAAGGTGGTGGTTTTCTTTTACATGAGTCTTCATAATTCCCAGGTG
>NW_019946833.1:21453-27255 GCF_002910315.2 Salvelinus sp. IW2-2015 | reverse complement strand
CAGAGGGTGGTCTATAGCAGGCGGCAACGGTGAGAGACTTGTTTTTAGAGAGGTGGATTTTTAAAAGTAGAAGTTCAAATTGTTTGGGTACAGACCTGGATAGTAGGACAGAGCTCTGCAGGTTATCTTTGCAGTAGATTGCAACACCGCCCCCTTTGGCCGTTCTATCTTGTCTGAAAATGTTGTAGTTAGGGATGAACATTTCAGAATTTTTGGTGGTCTTCCTAAGCCAGGATTCAGACACGGCTAGGACATCCGGGTTGGCAGAGTGTGCTAAAGCAGTGAATAAAACAAACTTAGGGAGGAGGCTTCTAATGTTAACATGCATGAAACGAAGGCTATTACGGTTACAGAAGTCATCAAAAGAGAGCGCCTGGGGAATGGGAGTGGAGCTAGGTACTGCAGGGCCTGGATTCACCTCTACATCACCAGAGGAACAGAGGAGGAGTAGGATAAGGATACGGCTAAAAGCTATGAGAATTGGTCGTCTAGAACGTCTAGAACAGAGAGTAAAAGGACGTTTTTGGGGGCGATAAAAAAGTTTCACGGTATAATGTACAGACAAAGGTATGGTAGGATGTGAATACAGTGGAGGTAAACCTAGGTATTGAGTGATGATGAGAGAGATATTGTCTCTAGAAACATCATTGAAACCAGGTGATGTCATCGCATGTGTGGGTGGTGGAACTGAAAGGTTGGATAAGGTATAGTGAGCAGGGCTAGAGGCTCTACAGGGAAATAAGCCAATAAACACTAACCAGAACAGCAATGGACAAGGCATATTGACATTAAGGAGAGGCATGCTTAGTCGAGTGATCATAAGGGTCCAGTGAGTAGAGGTTGGTTGGGGTCACTGCGATTCAGACAGCTAGCCGGGCCATCGGTAGCAAGCTAGCATAGGATGGAGGTCTGTTTTTAGCCACCTCGTGCGTTTCCGTCGGTAGATTAGTGGGGTTCCGTGTGGTAGAGGTGATCAATCCAATTGGCAAAATAGATATAGTTATGGTGACCCAAGAAAAATTGTCTGATAGACTTATTCAGATAGCAGCCGATAAGACAGCTAACGATTCGCGGGCCGCAGATGGGCGTCCAGGTAACGTCGCGACGGAGCTGCCAGTTGGTTAACTCCCTTGGGCAGATAACGTCGGTAGTTCAGTCGTGAAGGCAGTAAAACGGGTCCGGATAGGTGATTGTAGCCCAGGAGTGGCTGATGGAACTCTTCAGTTGGCTAGCTCCGGAATAATTGATGTATGCTCCGGGATCGACGTAAGCCAATAGTCACACGGGTAGCAGCTAGCTAGCTGCGAAATCCAGGTGTAAATGTCCAGAGCTTGCGGTAGAAATCTGGGGATATGGAGAGAAAATAGGTCCGGTATGTTCTGGTCTGAGTCGCGTTGTACAAAAGTGGCGATAGATTTTCGAGTTAAAGGAATAGCTGATGACCACAAACCGTGGTTAGATTGAAATACTAACGTTAGCCAGTAAACTGGCTAGCTTCTGGGTAGCTTCTGGCTAGCTTCTGGGTAGCTTCTGGGTAGCTTCTGGTTAGCTTCTGGCTAGCTTCTGGTTAGCTTCTGGCTAGCTTCTATTGTGGATTTCAGATTTGAGGTGAATAATACTTTTTTTATTTTTTTTTATTGGAGAGGCGGGTTGCAGGAAAGTGTTTTGAAGTTGAGTTCTTGGAAAAGAAAAATATATAAAAGATATGCGAAGAAAGGTGTAAATATATATACGGGACACGACAAGACGAGGACAAAAGACGTCTGACTGCTATGCCATCTTGGACATCTCCTAACCCACAACCCCTTACCCCAATACTAACACTAATTCTAACCTTAATCTAAACCCCCTAGAAATATTATTTTTTGTTGGTCTAATTTTGTTTTTGTTTACTATTCTTGTAGTTAAACATGTCCAGGAGCGCGTGCACACACACAGTCTTGTTTAACTAACCTTGTGGGGATACACAATTTGATTCCCATTCAAAATCCTATTTTCCCTAACCTTACCACAAAACCTAAACCTAACCCACAACCACTTACCCCAATTCTAACACTGACACTAATTCTAACCTTACCCTAAACCCCCTAGAAATATATTTTTTCGTTGGTCGATTAAACATTTCCACACACACACAGCTATGTCTTACTATACTTGTGAGGACCTTTTGGGGACTAACAACTGAGTCCCATTCTAAATCCTATTTTCTCTAACCCCTAAACCTAATCCTAACTCCTAAACCTAACCCCTAGTTCTAAACCTAAACCCTAAGCCTAAAATAGCCTTTTTACAAGTGAGGACTGGCAAAATGTTGGTTTACTATTCTCTGGAGCACTTCTGGTACTCCCAAGCAATGTTCCCTCAAAGCTGATTACATGCGTGCAGTAGCCCTGAGACCACGCAGCTCCCGCGGGATTGCCTCGCTCAAGAAATATCAGCCCACGGAGCGAAGAACGAGATTGTATTTCACTCAACTTTCTAGAGCAGTGGTCACCAACTGGTCGATCACGATGGATCTCCAAGGCATCCCTAGTCAATCTCTAAACATTTCTGTAAAAAACCCAACGATAAAGCCCAGCGTTTTTAGAATTTTTTTGGCTTCGGTTATTGGCGGTAGCTACACCCGATTCAGCTGCCCTGCGCGCCGGGCAGGCCAACTGTTGCCATTTTGAAACATTTTCATGTGTCTGAAGGTACAAACTCTTCCTTCCCGGCGGGCCCGGAGAGCAAATCAAGTGCACAATAGGCCTACCGCTGGCCAATGGGATGGCTCAGATGACCGTGTCTGCAGTACAAGAAAGCTAAAACAAAGATTTCAGAACATTTAAAACCATGACTAGAGAGAAACTGTCAACGAATACAGCAAAGAGCTGCTGTTTTTATGAGTGAGTTCATGTTTAAATTCTTACTCAGTACTGTCAACACTTTGTATTCAACACTTTTATAAGCCATAAAATGCACTTTCTTCCTATTTCCAATCAGCTCTGCAACAAGCAGTGCAGCAGTAATAAATGAGGAGGACATTGTATCCACAGGCTTGCGTTATTATTAGCGGCTTGGGTCTTTTCTAATATCAAGGAATATTTCACTTTCTCTGGTCATAGGAGTAACAACATGCATTTGTGCATGAGGCGGAAATAATGCGGTGCGACTTGAGTTTCGCCAACAGCTGGAAGGTGTACCTTTTTGGTCAGTGTCAGTGGAGGAATGGGAGAGCGGAGGGATGTTGAGAGGTGGACCCTCAGTGTGCTGCTCTCTCCCTCCGCTGAGACTGACCATCAGATGCAGCCCAGTAAAAAAATGCTTGAATAGTTATAGAATCCATTGAATCCAAAAATTCACAAAATGGGACAAACACCAAATTGAGACTCTGCTTGCAGAATTCTGGACCATCAGCCCAGTAAAATAAAAAGCTAATTATTTAAATGTATGCTCACTCAGCTGTGCCTCACAAGTAATACAACAACAGATCTATATGATCTGTGTTCATATAGCCTACCTCAAATGTTTTAATATATATATATTTTTAAATGTCCTGAACAACAATGCATTGGCAGGGCATTTCAAGCAAAGCCAGTATGCGGTGATAATGTATTGGGCCTGTAGCTTTAAACCTCATTGCTACACTACTGTTTTTAATATGTTAATGTTTCATAGAAAAAAAGTTTAGCCAATTTTTTTGTTGTTGAGAGAGGAGGATCTTGGCTTGAATGTTGACTCAGAAAGTGATCTTGACTCAGAAAAGGTTGGTGGCCACTGTTCTGGAGTTTTCCTTGTTAACACTATCACAGTTTCCCTTTACTGTAGCAATTTTGATCGAATCAAGGCAATATTTGCCACTTTCAATGCAACATACCGAAACAAAATTTGGTTGTAGGCAGAGGCCATCGGAGTAGGATTCTATTGCATTGACATGCATGATTCAGCCCGTAATATACACATACTGGTGCGGCATAACCAATCAGAGCTGCAGTAGGCCTATATGCAAATAGACCATTGCCACATATGGATCTGTGCCATTTACTTTGAACTGGACTGTGTTTACAGCATGAGCGGTTGTGAGTAGATGCGCTTGTTTTGAGATTCAAGCGAGAGCTGCAAATAGCCACGTGTGCACATTTTGTTCATATCCTTTGCTAGTTCCATTCTTTTACTTTGAGATTTGTGTGTATTGTGAAGTGTTAGATTCTACTGCACTATTGTAGCTAGGAACACAAGCATTTTGCTACACCTACAATAACATCTGCTAAACATGTGTATGTGACCAATAAAATTGAATTTGATTTTAGTTAGTGAGCTATTAGCCCAGTTATAGATCGTTTGTAGTCGTCCTAAATATACCTCCGCCTAAACATCAGTGCCACAGGTAACATCCACAAAGCTGTGAACGATCTTAGAAACAAGAAGGGCTTTCTATGCCATCAAAAGAACATAAAATTCGACATACCAATTAGGATCTGGCTAAAAATTCTTGAATAGTTATAGAATCCATTGAATCCAAAAATTCACAAAAGGGGACAAACACCAAATTGAGACTCAAATTGAGCATGCAGAATTCTTTAAAAATATCCTCAGTGTACAGCGTAAAACACCAAATAATGCATGCAGAGCAGAATTAGGCCCATACCCGCTAATTATTAAGATCCAGAAAAGAGACGTTAAATTCTACAACCACCTAAAAGGAAGCGATTCCCAAACCTTCCATAACAAAGCCATCACCTACAGAGAAATTAACCCAGAGAAGAGACCCCTAAGCAAGCTGGTCCTAGTCCTGTTCACAAATACAAACACACCCCACAGAGCCCCAGGACAGCAACACAATTAGACCCAACCAAATCATGAGAAAACAAAAGGATAATTACTTGACACATTGGAAAGATTTAACAAAAAAAACAGAGGAAACTAGAATGCTATTTGGCCCTAAACAGAGAGTACACGGTGGAAGAATACCTGACCACTGTGACTGACCCAAACTTAAGCAAAGCTTTAACTATGTACAGACACAGTGATCATAGCCTTGCTATTGAGAAAGGCTGCTGTAGGCAGTGAGTGTAATGTTTACTGTTCATTTTTGTATTGTTTTATTTTACTTTTGTTTATCTATTCCACTTGCTTTGGCAATGTGAACATGTTTCCCATGCCAATAAAGCCCTTAGAGAGAGGCAGTGAGAGACAGAGAAAGAAAGCGGGAGGCAGTGAGAGAGAAAGAGGGAGAGAGAGAGGAAGGGTGGCAGAGGGAGATGAAAGGAACCGATTGAGTAAAAGAGAAAAGAGATTAGAAAGTTGAGATTTAATATGGAGGAGTAAAAACAGAGTGATATAGAGTGAGAGGAGAGAAGGCCAGCATCCATATGGCGTTCATCACACATCTTCCAGACATTCATTTGACAAGCTGCATTAAAAAGGATTACAGGGGAGATGGACACTAAGGAACAGTGGATCTAAGTGTGTGAGTGGTTCCTGACCCATCTCTTTCCTCCACAGGATCGAGGGGTCAGTCCTGGGTTCAGTTCCAGCGTCGAGCCCTGAGCCTCCATCCCAACTCGTCCTACAGCAACCTTACTGCCCTGCTGACTGTGGCCAACAACCCCAGCCACATCCAGCACTTCCCATACCTGCAGGGCCTGGGGGGCAACGGAACAGGTACCTCCAATGGGACTGGGACAGACTGGGACCAGACTTAGGTGGAATACACTGTTGGTACTATTCTATTGGTGCCGTTGTATCTGACAAACTAAATCAATTATTTGATAGTATTTGACATATGGATGAGGGGTGGATGGGGTGAAGGGAGGGGGGGAT
>NW_019946833.1:16068-19053 GCF_002910315.2 Salvelinus sp. IW2-2015 | reverse complement strand
CTTTTTGGGGACCAACAACTGAGTCCCATTCAAAATCCTATTTTCTCTAACCCCTAAACCTAACCCCTAAACCGAATCCTAAACCTAACCCCTAAACCTAATCCTAACTCCTAAACCTAACCCCTAGTTCTAGCCCTAAACCTAACCCCTAGTTCTAATCCCTAAACCTAATCCCTAAGCCTAAAATAGCCTTTTTACAAGTGAGGACCGGCAAAATGTTGGTTTACTATTCTCGAGGACTTCTGGTACTCACAAGCAATGTTCCCTCAAAGCTGCGCGCAGTAGCCCTGAGACTACGTAGCTCCCGCGGGACTGCCTTACAGAAGAAATATCAGCCCACGGAGAGAACGAGATTAAACTTCACTCAACTTTCTAGAGCAGTGGTCACCAACCGGTCGATCACGATGGATCTCCAAGGCATCCCTAGTCAATCTCTAAACATTTCTGTAAAAAAACAATGATAAAGCCCTGCGTTTCTATAATTTTTTGCGCTTCAGTTATTGGCGCCAGCTGCACCCGATTCAGCTGCCCTGCGCGCTGGGCAGGCCAACTGATGCCATTTTGAAACATTTCATGTGTCTGAAGGTACAATCTCTTCCTTCCCRGCGGGCCTGGAGAGCAAATCAAGTGCACTATAGGCCTACCGCTGGCCAATGGGATGGCTCAGATGACCATGTCTGCAGTACAAGAAAGCTACAGCAAAGATTTTAGAACATTTAAAACCATGACTAGAGAGAAACTGTCAACGAATACAGCAAAGAGCTGCTGTATTTATGAGTGAGTTCATGTTTAAGTTCATACTCAGCACTGTCAACACTTTTGTATTCAACACTTTTATAAGCCATAAAATGCACGTTCTTCCTATTTCCACTCAGCTCTGCAACAAGCAGTGCAGCAGTAATAAATGAGGAGGACATTGTATCCACAGGCTTGCGTTATTATTAGCGGCTTGGGTCTTTTTTAATATCAAGGAATATTTCACTTTCTCTGGTCATAGGAGTAACAACATGCATTTGTGCATGAGGTGGAAATAATGCGGTGTGACTTGAGTTTCGCCAACAGCTGGAAGAAGGTGTCCCTTTTTGGTCAGTGTCAGTGGAGGAACGGGAGAGCGGAGGGATGTTGAGAGGTGGACCCTCAGTCTGCTGCTCTCTCCCTCTGCTGAGACTGTCAGATACAGGCACCATCAGCCCAGTAAAATAAAAATGAAAAGCAAATTATTTAAATGTATGCTCACTCAGGTGTGCCTCACAAGTAATACAACAACAGATCTATATGATCTGTGTTCATATAGCCTACCTCAAATGTTTTAATATAATAAAATAAAAAAATGTCCCGAACAACAATGCATTGGCAGGGCAAAGCCAGTATGCGGTGATAATGTATTGGGCCTGTAGCTTACTGCACAAACCTCATTGCTACAGTACTGTTTTAATTGGTTAATGTTTCATGGAAAAAAAGTTTAGCCAATTAAAAAAAAAAATTTGCAGTAGATCTTGGCTTGCATTTTGACTCAGAGTGATCTTGACTCAGAAAAGGTTGGTGGCCACTGTTCTAGAGTTTTCCTTTACTGTGCCAATTTTGATTGAATCAAGGCAATATTTGCCACTTTCAATGCAACATACTGAAACTAAATTTGGTTGTAGGCAGAAGCCATCGGAGTAGGATTCTATTGCATTGACATGCATGACTCAGCCCGTAATCTACACAGACTGGTGCGGCATAACCAATCAGAGCTGCAGTAGGCCTATATGCAAATAGACCATTTCCATATATAGATCTGTGCCATTTACTTTGAACTGGACTGTGTTTACAGCATGAGCGGTTGTGAGTAGATGCGCTTGTTTTGAGATCAAAGCGAGAGCTGCAAATAGCCACGTGTGCACATTTTGTTCATATCCTTTGCTAGTTCCATTCTTTTACTTTGAGATTTGTGTGTTTTGTGAAGTGTTTAGATACTACTGCACTATTGGAGCTAGGAACACAAGCATTTTGCTACACCTGCAATAACATCTGCTAAACATGTGTATGTGACCAATAAAATTGGATTTGATTTTAGTTAGTGAGCTATTAGCCCAGTTATAGATTGTTTGTAGTCGGCCTAAACATACCTCCGCCTAAACATCAGTGCCACAGGTAACTTCTACAAAGCTGTGAACGATCTGAGAAACAAGAAGGGCTTTCTATGCCATCAAAAGAACATAAAATTCGACATACCAATTAGGATCTGGCTAAAAATACTTGAATCAGTTATAGAATCCGTTGAATCCAAACATTCACAAAATGGGACAAACACCAAATTGAGAGACTGCATGCAGAATTCTGTAAAAATATCCYGTGTACAGCGTAAAACACCAAATGTATGCAGAGCAGAATTAGGCCGATACCCGCTAATTATTAACATCCAGAAAAGAGCCGTTAAATTCTACAACCACCTAAAAGGAAGCGATTCCCAAACCTTCCATAACAAAGCCATCACCTACAAAGCGATGAACCTGGAGAAGAGTCCCCTAAGCAAGCTGGTCCTGGGGCTCTGTTCACAAACACAAACAGACCCTACAGAGCCCCAGGACAGCAACACAATTAGACACAACCAAATCATGAGAAAACAAAAAGATAATTACTTGACACATTGGAAAGATTTAACAAAAAACAGAGCAAACTAGAATGCTATTTGGTTCTAAACAGAAAGTACACAGTGGCAGAATACCTGACCACTGTGACTGACCCAAACTTAAGCACAGCTTTGACTATGTACAGACGCAGTGAGCATATCCTTGCTATTGAGAAAGGCTGCTGTAGGCAGACCTGGCTCTGAAGAGAAGACCTGCTATGTGCACACTGCCCACAAAATGAGGTGGAAACTGAGCTGCACTTCCTAACCTCCTGCCAAATGCATGACCAAATGCATGACACATATTTCCCTCAGATTACACAGATCTACAAAGAATTTGAAAACAAACCCAATTTTGATAAACTCCCATA
>NW_019946833.1:0-11219 GCF_002910315.2 Salvelinus sp. IW2-2015 | reverse complement strand
ATATACACCTCTCCTCTCCTCTCTCTCTGTCCCTCTCACTACACCTCTCCTCTCTCTCACTACAACCCTCCTCTCTCTCTCCCTCTCACACACCCCTTCCTTCTCTCACTACACCTCTCCTCTCTCTCAACTACATCTCCCTCTCCCTCTCACTACCATCTCTCCTCTCCACTCTCAACACACCCTCTCCTACTCTCTCACCTAACCCTCTCCTCTCTCTCACTACACCGCTCTCTCTCTCTTCTCCTCTCACTACACCTCCCTCTCTCCCATACACCTCCTCCTCTCACTCTTAACTCTCCCTCTCTCATCCTCTCTCACTACACCTTCCTCTCCCTCCTCACCTCCTCCCTACACCCTTCCATCGCCTCACTACACTCCCCTCTCACACACCGCTCTCTCTCACTACACTCTCCTCCTCTCCTCTCACTACACCTCTCCTCTGCTCCTTTCCTCCCTCTCACTACATCTCTCCTCTTCTCTCACGACACCTCTCCCTCTTCTCCTCTCCTCTACTACATCTCCTTCTACAAACTCTCGCTCTCTCTCCTCTCTCACACTTCTCTCAACACCTCTTCCTCTCTCTCTCTCTCTCTCACTAACATCTTCCTCTCTCTCTCTCTCTCTCTCTCTCACTTACTCTCTCTCTCTCTCCAATCTCATCTCTCTTCTACTCATCTCTCCTCTTATCTCTCTCTCTCTCTCACCCTACACCTTCCTCTCTCTCTCTCTCTCTCTCTCACTACATCTCTCCTCTCCTCTCTGCTCTCCCTCACTACACCTCTCCTCTCTCTGCTTCACTACCCTCTCTCCTACTTCTCTCCTACAATACTCCTCCCTCACTTCACTACACCTCTCCTCTCCTCTCCACTTACACCTTCTCTCTCTCTCTCACTACACCGTCTCCTACCCCTTCTCCTCCCTCTCACTACACCTCTCCTCCTCTCTCTCCACTCTCACTCACTCTCACTACACACTCCTCCCTCTCTCCCTCTCCTGACTACCTCTCCCTCACCACTCTCTCCTACTCTCATTCACCTGTCCTACACCTCATCCTCTCCCCTCTCTACACCTTCCTTCCAACCTCTCCTCTCTCTCCCTCTCACTACACCCTCTCCCTCTCACTACCTTCTCCTCCTCTCCCCTCTCTCTACTACACCTCTCCCTCTCACTACACCTCTCCTCTCTCTCCCTCTCCACTGACACATCTCCTCTCCATCTACCCTTCACTCACTCTCTCCCTCTCACTACATCCCTCTCCTCTCTACTACCCTCTCCCTCATACACCCTCCTCCTCTCCCTCTTCTCAATTCCCTCTCTACTACCTCTCCTTCTCTCTCACTACACCTTCTCACTCTCACTACACCCTCCTCTCTCTTCACTACCACCCTCACTCTCTACACTCTCTCCTCCTGAACCTAACCACCTCCATCCCCTCACTCACTACACCTCTCCTCCCTCCTTCCCCTCACCTACACTCTCTCCTCTCTCCCCTCACTACACTCTCTCTCCTTCCCCACTCTCACTCACTCCACTACACATCCTCCATCTCTCACTCTCACTCACTCTCACTACACATTCCCTCCCTTCTCTTCCCCTCTCACTACACTCTTCCCTCCTCACTACACCTCTCCTCTCTCTCCCTTCACTACACCTCTCCCTCTCAACCACCTTCCCTCTCTCTCCCTCTCACTACATCTCCTCTCACTACACCTCTCCTCCTCTCTCCCTCTCACTACACCTCTCCCTCTCACTACACCTCTCCTCTCTCTCCCTCTCTACTACACCTCTCCTTCTCTCCCTCTCACTACCCTCTCCCTCTCCCACCTCTCCTCTCTCTCCTCTCACTACACTCTCCCCTCACTACACCTCTCCTCTCTCTCCCTCTCACTACACCTCCTTCCTCTCTTCGACCCTCATACTCCTCTCTTTTGCTCTCCTCCTCTAACAGGAAGTGAGCGTAGGTTTGAGCTGACTCCAGTGCGGCCATCTCTGTCCACCTATTGGCCACGAGGGTGGAGCTCCAGTGAAGGCCCAATAGCATCTCCTCCCTCTACCGGCCAATAGCGCCTGAAGGAGAACCAACACATCCCAGCCTGGAGGTTCGACCCCAGTCTAGGTGAGTACCACACACACACACAACAGCTTTCAGTTTTTCCCTTTCTGAGCAGGGAGCAGATTTCCTCCCTTCTGAACTTCTAGTCAGTGGGTAAGGGTGTGTGTGTGTGTGTGTGTGTGTGTGTGTGTGTGTGTGTGTCTCCTGATCCTTCATCGTGGATCCATGTTTCCTGAAAGTTGATGGATGTGTGTATCCCATCAAGCTGGGAAATGCATCACTACGTTCTTTTTTTAAGAACTGGGGAAAGAAAACGTACCAGAAATGCACACACACACACACACACACACACACACACACACTGTACCATGACACACGGTGAGATTTACAGTGTGGCAGATTATGAATGGAATAATTGAGAACTTTATAAAAGATTACTGCCATATTATTGGACGTAACGCACCGTATTAAAACACAATACTTCTTGTTCCTGATTACATCCACATCACAAGATTGGCTAGGAAATGTAGCCTAACCTGTTTGGAAAACCCTACTCCCTCTCTCCCTCCCCCTCCCTCCCCTCTCTCCTCCCCTCCTCCTCTCCCCTCCCCCTTCTCTCCCTCTCTCCCTCCCCTCTCTCTCCCCTCCCCTTCCCCTCTCCCTCTCTCCCTCCCCTCTTCTCCCTCTCCCTCTCCTCTCCCCCCTCTCCCTCTCTCCCTCCCTCCCCAGATCAGTACAGTTGTAGTCAGCCATAGATCATTGACTCAGACAGCAGTGGAGTGATTTAGGAGGGTAGCCAGAGTAGTGTTTGAACCAGTCAAGCTGAGGTACACTACCAAGGACRTCCTGTGATATGAAGGTCCAGTCAATGTGACCAACACAACGTGACTTACTGTTGCTGAAGGAGACCAGTCACTAACCCAATGAGCTGATTAGGACAGGGGCTATAGGAGCACACAGACACACAGACACAGACAGATATACACCTTGGGTGTAAACAATCACACACAGTACTGTACCGAGCCCAGCACAGCCATGTTCTCCTGAGGAGTCAACTCTCTCACTGGGTGACCCTTTACATGATTGACATTGAAAGCCACTGTTCCCACGATGCCTTATAGCCAGAGGGTATGTAGCCTTGTGTCAATACACGCACACACACGCACGCTGTATGGGGTTAATATTTCCCAGAAACAGCCACCTCTGGTCCTCTGTGTTTTAGTCCACCGTTTCCCTAGCAACCCCCAAATAACAAACCTAACAGACCCGGGGCTTTAATTGAGTTTCTCCAGTGACCAGTTAGAGAGTGTGTGTGTTGTGTGTGTGTGTTAGAGGTCGACCGATTTAATCGGAATGGCCGATTTAATTAGGGCCGATTTCAAGTTTTCATAACAATCGGAAGCCGGYAATTTTGGACGCCCAACGCTCTAACCACCTGCCTCACGAGGAGCACGCCTGTTACGCGAATGCAGTAAGAAGCCATGGTAAGATGCTAGCTACCATTAAACTTATCTTATAAAAAACAATCAATCATAATCACTAGTTAACTACACATGGTTGATGATACTACTAGTTTATCTAGCGTGTCTTGCGTTGCATATAATCGATGCAGTGCGCATTCGCGAAAAAGGACTGTCGTTGCTCCAATGTGTACTTAACATTTACATTTACATTTACATTTAAGTCATTTAGCAGACGCTCTTATCCAGAGCGACTTACAAATTGGTGCATTCACCTTATGACATCCAGTGGAACGGCCACTTTACAATAGTGCATCTAAATCTTAACCATAAACATCAATGCCTTTCTTAAAATCAATACACAGAAGTATGTATTTTTAAACCTGCATATTTAGCTAAAATAAATCCAGGTTAGAGTTAGCAGGCCGAATTGTGTCATTTTTCTTCCTTGCGTTCTTTGACGCAGAGTCAGATGTAATATGCAACAGTGTTGGGGCCGCCGGCCGTGAAAACCTAATTGCCAGAAATTGTACCGTAATATAAATAGGACATTGACGGTTCTGCTACAATGTAACAGGAATTATTGTTAGACTTATGATGCCACCCGTAGATAAAATACGAAGAAATGCAGTTCCGTATCATGAAAAATTAATATAAATGTGTTGTTGTTCGCAGATGGAATAGGTTTCCCGGATTCGGACCATAACTGACCTAAGGCCTCGATTCGCTGTGTTATTGTGATTATACTTAAGTCTAGATTATAGAGGCAGTCTGACCGAGCTGGATCGGTGGGCACCAGAGTTCGTAAAGCATTCTTCAAAAGACTTTTGTGCGGTTATTGGCCAAAGCAGCTCTGCTGTGTATGAAAATCCCAGCCTATCAAACTCCCCGAAGATTAAGGCGTGGTGTAATCGAGTGAAATGCGCTTCAGCTAGTTAAGCTGGGGGTGCGCTAATAGCGTTTCAAGAAACGCACCGCTCTGCGACTTGTGGTTCGTGTATCCCGTCTTGCTGCAAAAATGCGTTAACTGCTGGAGCTTAGGGTGGCTGTGTCGATGTGGTTCCCTGGTGGAGCCAGATCAGGAGAGCGAGGACGAGGATGAAGCTATACTTATTACAACGGGCAATGACTAGAAGTGGTCTACTAAGAACATCCAAGTTAGTCAAAGGCTATATGAAAATCCAAATCGTGATAAGAGGAAAATAGTCTTATAATTCCTCTAAACTACAAACCTAAAACTTGCTTAACCTGGGATATGATTGAAGACTCAATGTTAAAGGAAACCACAGCTTTCCATATGTTTCTCATGTATCTGAAGGCAAAGGAACTTTTAAAAACCGGTTAGCGTTGCCTTACAGTGCGACTATTGCACTTTTACTTTTCTCCCCAAACTTTGGTTTTTAGGCCCTATTAATTCACACGCAAATTGAACAGTTGTCATTATTTATTTGAGGCTAAATGACTTTCGTAATTGATGTAATAATAAGTTAAAATAGAGTGTTCATTCGTCAGTATTGTTTAATTGTCATTGATTGAAAATAAATTAAAAACATCGGCCTGATTAAATCAGGTATCGGCTTGTTTTGGTCCTCTCAATAATGGTATCTGCGTTGAAAAATCATAATCCCGGTCGACCTCTGTGTGTGTGTAAGTGTGGCGAGAGGAAGAGAGTTTGAGAATTATCTTTCTCCTGCGCAGAAAAATATTTCTGCCTGATCATTCTTGTCCTCTCTCACAAAGAAGCCAATGTAGAGGGAGTGCTGGTGTTGTCTAGGCTTGGTTGCACCATGGAAGGGGGGGATAAACACCACAACTCTCTCCTCACACACACATTCCAACTATCTATACAACATCCCGTGGAGGCCAACTCTGCACAGACGCATACACAGCACCAACCTCTCTCAACACACCACACAATTCTCATACACAACAGCGCCAACCCTCACAGTACGCCATACACCACAACTCTCACAGACATCACCACACACCAATCTCACAGACACATCCACACCACACACCAACTATGCACGCACACAACCAACTATCAATCCACATTAACATCCAACTTATCCCCCACAACGTAGGCAGCCAAGCTATGCCACAACACCGACCTACCAATAGTCACCAGGGTCAGCACACGACCGCAGATCTATTCGCACGAGGGGCCTAGTCCGGGGTGCTCCCAACCGTAATCACACACACAGCCACTATCACTCCAACACGAGCGGTAGGCGCGCCGACGGCGGCTGACCAACGTATCAGCAGTGCACACGAAACCGAACTGATACAGCACGCGGCAAGCCATCGCAACATTCGACAGGACTGCATCCGCCAGATCTCACTAGAACGATCAGTACACACCGGCCAACGTCCTCACAGACAGCAACACACAGGCGGTCTGGCGATCGCACACGCCAAGCTCTCTCACATGACACGACCACGAGCTAGGCACCACGCAACCGTCTCACTACAGGACACACACCAGCCACACCCGCACTCTCGTCTACCGTGCCGCGCGGCACACGAAGTTCGTAAGGTAGACGACACAGCGCCCACACTCTCACAGAGGGCGCCGCGACCCATACACAACGACCGACCGCGCCGTCACACAGCCCACGAGCAAAGTGCTCAGTACACAGCGAGTCCCTATCGACGATCGCCAACACTCTCACAGAACTGGCAGTACACGACACCAAACTCTTCACAGACAGCCGACGTACACCAACGTCTGTCCATGACACAATACCACAAGCGACACAGCCAACTATCAAACCGAGCGCACCACGAACCAACTATGCACAAGCAACACACGGAGATGGAACCGCAGCGGAGTACTGGGCGGAGATGGTTGCGTGCGGGGCGACCCAAACTAAGTCACAGCAACACCAACGTATCAGACACTACGAACGCGAATGGCGGGCGTGTATGGTGCGGGGTAGGGCGGGAGTTGTTGCATGGGGTAGATGCCGGCGCGTGTGCGGGTGTTACAGAGGAATACCCGTTTGGTTTGCTGGGTGTCCAAGATATCACCGGCAGCACACCAACTGAATCACGACGCACACCCAGACTACCCCGCGACACACCCAACTATCACGACGAACTACACTCAACTAACTCAACACAGCAGGGTGGTGGTGGGGATGAGGCTCAGCGTGGGGATGGTGTGTGCCCCGGCATCGGGACGCTATGTCACAAACATCATCACACACAAACACTACACAGCTAATCAACGAGCCACACACCAACCTTATCTCACAACCACACACACATACTGATCAACAGGTTCACACAGCGAAACTACTACACCACTCAACAAGTCCAACTATCGCGACGACACCCACCTGCTCCACAGACGCAGTACACACGGGCCAACTGTCGTCACAGACGACACACCAACATCCAGACTCTGCAGCAGACACACACAATTCCAACAACATACGCCAACCTCACAGACAAGCACAGCACACGACACAGCACGCAGAGCTCTCGCACAGAACCACACACACAGAGTACACACACATCTCAGACTCTCTACAGATCGCACACACACTAACACCAACTCCTCGCCCAGACAACACACCACAGCACACCCAACTCCACAGACACCGCACTACACACACCAAGCTTTCCACAGACCACACACATCCAACCGAACTCGCTCACAGAATATACACACGCAGCACCAACTCTCACAGAACACACACACCACCGGCACCAATCCCTCTAAGAGCCACACACTACGCTAGCCAACCAACTCTGCACAAGCAGCACAACACGACACACGACGAGCGGGGTGTAATGATCGGCTCGGCGGGACACGACCATGGGCGGCCGCTCCAACTCTCAACAAGAACACCGAACTCTCAAACACAGACACACATGGGACACGATTGCTGTGACGCCACACAGGAGCACGCCACCAACTCTGCACGACAGCACGACAGACCACAGAACCTGAGCATAATAGACCTCACAGCACAGACATGGTGAATACGGCTGTTTCTCTAGTTTAACTGGACAGGCAATGTATTTTCTTGTTCTGTGATGTTGTGGAGCCACTGAGCTGAATGTGTTCACTATATCTGTTAGAAAGGAGTCAAGATTACCTCTGTACTCCCAATCCATTAATGATGTAACTTTGAACCACGGCAGTTATCGATTGTAACTACGATCGCAGTTAAATGACGTAAACACATCCAGTTTAATGATGTAACTACCGGTCCAGCTTAATTGATGCGTATCCCGTCCAGTAAAATTGATGTACTACATCCAGTTCATGAATGTCCACTACCATCGCAGGTTAATTGATGTAACTACCATCCGTCAGTTTAATGATGTACTACCATCCGGTTAATGATGGGGTATACAGTTTAAGATGTAACGTAATTTAACCGGTCCAGTTAATGATGTACACTACAGTTACTGATGGTAATCTAGCCATCGCGGTTAATGATGTAACACCGTCCAGTTAATGAAGTAACTAACGGTCGCAGTTAATGATGTTAACTACCATCGCAGTTAATGATGTAACTACCATGCCCAGTTAGAATCGATGTACTACCAATTCCAGTTAATATGTAACTACTGCATCCAGTTTTATGAAATGTAACTACAGTAATAGATGAACTTACCATCTCAGTTTTAATCGAGTAACGCTAAACCGTCCAGTTCATGATGTAACCTACCATCCAGTTAGATGATTGTTACTGACCGTCCAGTATCAAGATGTATACTACCGGTCCGTTTAATTTGGATTGTAACTACGAGTGTCCACGTTAATGATGTAACACAGATTGTAATGATGTAACTATCCGATCACAGTTAATGAATGTAACTACTGTCCAGTTAACTGAAATTACTACCATTCCCAGTTAACTATGTAACTACCGTCCAGTTAAGTGACTTAACTACATCAGTTAAATGATGTAACTGTGACCATCCGAGTTACAGTGATGTAACACCAGCCTTAATGAAATCGTCGACTGTAAGCGCATGGAACTCCGAGTTTAAATTGATGGTTGACCCTCGGTGCGGTGGCGGGTTCAGTGGTTAGAGTGGACTGGAGGACGCTGACCAAAGTTGAGTGACGGTAGACTCAGCCAGCGTCAGTTGAATGAGGTAAGCTACGCATCCAGGTTAATAATGTAATCATACCGATGCGACAGTTAATGATGTAACTACCGATGGGCCATTAATGATGTATACTACCGTCCAGGTTTAAGATGTACCTACGTCCAGCTTTAATCCATGTAGACTACCCGTGCCAGATGTAAGTGATCGTAGCTCACGTGCCAGGCTTAATGAGTAACTCACCATCCGAGTTACATGGATGATGACTAACATTCCCAGTTCATGATGTAACTTACCATCCAGTTAATGATGTAAGCTCATCCAGTTAATGATGCTAAACTGGACATCCACAGTTAATGATGTAACTACCCGTCCAGTTAATGATGGTGACTACCATCCCAGTTAATATGTACTAACCATCTCCAGTAATAGATGTAATACTAACGCACCGCAGTTAATGATTGTAACTACCATCCAGTAAATGATGCGGTGTACTAAACCGTCCAGTTAATGATGTAGACATACCGGTCTCAGTTAATATGATGTAACTACAGTTAATGATGGTAACTACGGTCGCCAGTTATATGATGTGAACTACCTCAGTTAATGATGGTAACTACCGTCCAGTTAATGATGTAACTACGCATCCAGTTTAATGATGTAACTAACCGTCCAGTTAATGTAGTAATCTAGCAGTTATATGACAGTATACTACCGCGCCAGTTAATGGAGTCAAGACTCAACCAATCGCATTATATGAATGTAACTACCCTCCAGTTAATAGATGTAACTACTAGTGTAATGAAATGTAACTAACCGGTCCAGTTAATTGATGTACTACCATCCCGAGTTTAAATGGATGTACACTACATCGCAGTTAATGAGTAACTACCGTCTCCAGTTTGAGTATACCATCCAGTTAATGAATTGTACTACCGCCAGTTTAATGAGGTAACACCGTGCCCAGTTTAATGATGCATAACTACCGGTAGCTGCAGTTTAATACTGATGTAAACTAACTGTCCCCAGTCAATGATGTATAACCACTCCAGTTATATGAATGTAAGCTACATCGCAGTATGGATGTAACTACCATCGCAGTTAATGGGATGTAACTACGCATCCAGCTTATATGATGTAGCTACCATCCAGTTAACTGATGTAACTACCGCGTCCAGTTAAGATGGTAACTACCATCTCAGTTAATGATGGTATACTACCTCCGCAGCTTTAATGAGTAAACTACCATCCAGTTTGATGTAACACAGCGTCCAGTTAATGATGGTAACTACAGGTTAGATCGATGTAATAGCTAACCGTCATTTATGATGTACAACCATCCAGATTAATGGATGTGAACTACGTCCAGTTAATGATGTAACACCATCACATTCTGATGTAAACTACGCCTGTCCAGGTAATGATGTAAAACTACAGATTAAGTGATGTAACTACCGTCACATTAATGAGTAAATACCATCCAGTTAAATGAATCTGTAACACCGGGTCAGTTATAATGATGTACTACAGTTATGAATGTACCGACCGTCAGTTAATGATGTAGACTACATCCAGTTAATGATGTAACTACCGGTCCAGTCAGTGATTAACACCACCCAGTTAATGATGAACTACCGTCCGCAGTAATGAATATAACTACAGTTAATGATGTACTACAGTTTTAATGATGTAAAACTACACATTAATTGATGTAACTACCGTCCAGTTAATTGATGTAACTACAGTAGATGGGAGTGTAACTACCGTTCCAGTTAATGATGGTAACTACCAATCCCAGTTAATGATGTAACGTACCCGGTCCGAGTTAATGTATGTACACCATCCCGTTTAATGATGTTCACTAACCGTCCAGTTAATGATGTCAGACAGTTAATTGATTAACTTACAGGGTAATTGAGGTGTAAGACTACCATCCCAGTTTACTGAGTGTAACTACGTACAGTTCATGGAAGTAGACTTCCGTCCAAGTTAATGAATGTAAACTAGGTCCCGTTAATGATGTAACTACCTCCAGTTAATGGTTAACTAACCAATCCCAGTTTAATGATGTAACTACCGTCCAGTTACATGATGTAGACTACAGGTTAACTGATGTAACTTAACAGTCGTAATGATGTAAAACTTACATTCCAGTTAATGATGTAACTAACCGTCCAGGTTAATGTATGTAACGTGACACATCTGAGACACCCAGGTTAATGATGTAACTTACCGTCCAGCTAATGATGTAACTACCCAATCCAGTTATATGATGGTATACTACCCATCACCCAGTTAATGATGTAACATATCATCGCCCAGTTAATGATTGTAATATACCATCTCATTAATGATGTAACTACCCGTCCCAGTAATGATGTAACTACCGTCGTCAGTTGAATGCATCTAACTACCCGTCGCCAGTTAATGAGTCCACTACCGATCCAGTTCAATGATCGTAACTCCCATCCCAGTTAATGACATGTAACTACCGTCAGTTAATGAATGTCACTACCACCCAGTAAATGATGTACTATCACCAGTTATTGATGTAACTACCAATCCATTAATGGAATTGTAATCTATACCGTCACGTTCATGATGCGTATTACTACCATCCAGGCTTAATGATG
>NW_019946832.1:19062-27267 GCF_002910315.2 Salvelinus sp. IW2-2015 | reverse complement strand
ATAGAAACCGTCCAGTTGTCCAGTTATAGGAGAAGAGTTAACATTTAGTAAGGGATCAGACCTCCAGTTCCAGTTATAGGAGAGAGAAATCGTCAGTTTGAGAAGCATGACCTCTCCAGTTCGAGCTATAGGACGAAGAGTTTTAGAAACACCCTACAAGTTCCAGCTATAGGAGAGAGAGTTTATAGAAGCACTCCAGCTTAATAGGAGAACGAGTTTTAGAATCACGTTGCAGTTCAGCTATAGGAAAGAGTTATGGAACACCGTGCAGTTCCTCAGGTTTTAAATAGGAGAAGTAGTTTAGAACACTGCAGTTCCCAGCTAGATAGGCAGTAAGAAGTTTAGAAACACCTAGCAGTTCATGTTATAGGAGAAGAACGGTTTAGAAACCTCAGTTCCAGTTATAGGAGAAAGAGTTAGAAAGGCATCTCGCAGTTCCAGTTATAGGAGAATGAGTTTAGAACACCTATCAGTTCCAGTTATAGGGATAGAGTTTAGAACAGTCCAGATTCCAGTTATAGGAGAAGAGTTTTTAGAAACCTGCCAGTTCAGTTATAGAGAGAAGAGTTTTAGGAAGCATGCTCCAGTTCGCAGTTATAGGAGAAGAGTTTTAAGAACACCTCAGTTCCAGTTATGGAGAAGAGTTTTAGAACACCGTCAAGTTCGCAGTTTATAGGAGAAGAAGTTTAGAACACTCCAGTTTCCAGTTATAGGAGAAGGAGTTTTAGAACACCTCCGTTCCAGTTTATAGGAGAAGAAGTTTAAGGAAGGCACCTCAAGTTTCAGTTATTTAGGAGAAAGAGTTTAGAACCGCTCAGTTCCAGTTATAGGAAGACAGAGTTTTAGAACACCTCCTAGTTCCAGTTATATAGGAAGAAGAGTTAGAAAGCACTCCAGTTCCAGTTATTTTGATAAGGCGAGAGAGTTTAGAACATCCCTCAGTTTATGGAGAAGAGTTTAGACACCGTGCCGTTTCCACGTTTCGGAGAAGAGTTTAGAACCACTGCAGTTCCAGTTATAGGAAGAGTAACCTGAGTTTTTCAGATAGAAAAAATTAGACAAACCCTCCCAGTTCGCCCAGTTTTTTTAATAAAGGATAGGAAGAGTTTAGAACACCTCCGAAGTTCGCAGTATAGTGTTGAGAGCCTGTATGCAGTATGGAGAAGAGTTTAGAAACACTGCAGTTCCAGTTATAGGAGAAGAGTTTAGCAACAGCTAGCAGTTCGAGTTATAGGAGAAGAGTTTAAGAACACCGTAACAGTTCAGTTATATGAGAAGAGTTTAGAACACGTCCAGTTCAGTATACGGAGAAGAGTTTAGAACACGTCCAGTTCAGCTATAGGATGAAGAGTTTTAGGAAACCTAACAGTTCAGTTATAGGAGCAAGAGTTTAGAACACCTCCAGGTTCCGCTATAGGAGAAGAGTTTAGACAACCTACAGTTCAGTTATAGGAGAAGAGTTTAGAAGCAGACCTCCAGTTCAGCTATAGGAGACAGTTAGGCTGCTTCAGTTAACGACGAAGTGCCCTCCAGTTCCGTTTATAATGGAGAAGAGTTGTAGAACATAGACACGCTGCTCAGTTCCAGTTATAGGAAGAAGAGTTAGAACACGACTGCCAGTTCCAGTTTAGGAGAAGAGTTTAGAAACACTCTCCAGTTCTCAGCTATAGGAGAAGAGTTTAGAAGCACGCATTGAAGTGCCTGCATTCCGTCAGGGGTTAGACCGCAGTTCAGCTATACGGAGAAGTAGTTTAAGAACACTCGCAGTTCATTATAGGAGAAGAAGTTTTAGACCTATGTCCGTTATGAAATTTCACTGCCAGTTTCCAGTTATAGGAGAAGGGTTTAGAACACCTGTACAGTTCAGGTTATAGGAGAAAGTTTAGAACACAATCGCTGCAGTTCCGTTTATATATAGGAGAGAGTTTTAGAAAACATACAGAACTCGTCAGTTCCAGTTTATAGTAGCGAAAGGTTTTTGAAAAGTGAGACATGATACCATCCAGTTCAGTTATAGAGAGGGAGAAAGAAGTTTAGAAAACAGCAACTCTTCTCCTATAACTGGAACTGGAGGTGTTCTAAACTCTTCTCCTATAACTGGAACTGTAGGTGTTCTAAACTCTTCTCCTATAACTGGAACCTGAACAGGAGTTGTTTCAAAGCTAAAACCAAAGCTAGTGTTGTGATTGCCTTTACATTTTTGTTTGCAATCATCTCTGATTCTAGGCCTACGCTCAAAGACACTACTAAGATGGTGAACAGTTAGCATTTCCCATAAGACAACTTGATTCTTAACCCTCATGCTAACACTAGCTGGGCATGTGCCACCGACAAAGATGAACAGCCTTAGCTTAGCATCTGCGCATGTGCACAGTGGTTTCCCCTGTTCCAAAAATATTATTTTCCTCACAACAATGGTATCCATGAATTTGTGACTTGTTGGGTTTTAATGAAAACAGGTATCTGGTATGAGAAGTTCCATGAAACGGTTCCCCAACTTCTTTAATTCAAGTCACAGACCAATCTGAAGTGTCCCAGCAACATGGAGGTACGGCTGACTGAGTAGGACCATGAAGATAAATATAGTCACACTGTTCCCAAGCTGGTATGGGACCATTGAAACAGAGAACGAGTAGTGTACTTTCTTTTCATGCCAATAGAACATGTTGTTTGTACTCTGCCACATTTTTGAAGTTGTTAAATTGAACTTGGACTCGTTGTGAATCAGAGCTGACAGCCACGGAATGGAGACACCTGAGAGAGACTTTGGCCTCTGCACTCCTACTGCCAAATACTCATTCTCTGTTACAATGTTCCCATACAAGCAGTCTGGGACTATTTGTCTTTCTTTTTTATGACAAGGGATGTTCAGTTCTGGGTTAGTGTGAAGTGTAGGCCAATGATAAAACACCAAAGTAAACAATCCAGATTTTCAGTATAGTATGTAGTGTGTAGACCCAGATGGTCAATAATGAGAAAACGTATCCATACCTAGGTAGACTGAAAGGTTATGACTCCATACATAGGTAGACTGAAAGGTTATGACTCCATACATAGGTAGACTGAAAGGTTATGACTCCATACATAGGTAGACTGAAAGGTTATGTCTCCATACCTAGGTAGACTGAAAGGTTATGACTCCATACATAGGTAGACTGAAAGGTTAAGTCTCCATACCTAGGTAGACTGAAAGGTTAAGTCTCCATACCTAGTAGACTGAAGTTAAGTCTCCATACATAGGTAGACTGAAAGGTTATTACTCCATACCTAGGTAGACTGAAAGGTTAAGATCTCATACCTAGGTAAGCTGAAAGTTAAGTCTCCATACCTAGGTAACTGAAAGGTTAAGTCTCCATACATAGGTAGACTGAAAGGTTATTACTCCATACTAGGTAGACTCGAAAGGTTATTACTCCATACCTAGGTAGACTGAAAGGTTATTACTCCATACCTAGGTAGACTGAAAGGTTAAGTCTCCATACCTAGGTAGACTGAAAGGTTATTACTCCATACCTAGGTAGACTGAGAGGCAAGTGACATTACTCACCCTCAATCAACAATCTAGCCTCTGTTTCTCCTACAGCGATTTACTTATTGATCACAATCAATCAATGAAAGATATTGATAATAATCACGACCACGAATTTTGACAAAATAACCGGAGAGATTACTGCCTCCACGGTTTTCTTTTTCCAAGCTATACTAGGTGTCCTAGTAAACAAACAGCAGAGACCTGAGGACAACATCCAACCTGGAACTAAGTGAGTAGTGTTTGGTCTGATGCTATTTTGAAAGCCAAGAAGATTTTTTTTTTTTTTAAAATAAAGTACATTACAATGGTATATTTTACTTAATGGGGACTGAATGCTGAGTTAAGGCTCCCAGGCTTGGACAGACCAGATACAAATTAACTTAGAACTAAGGTGTGAAGTAAAAGGTGTTGAGGCCTTTGGGTCCAGCAAGTGTCAGGAGTCTTTGAAGCGTCCTCTGAAGCCCCCTCCTGCTGTTCAGAGCCATCCACCGGCATTTTCTACAAGAAATCTGCCTCCAGAAATAATAGCTTCTCCCAAGTGGGTGTGACACCTACTCCCGTTGTCTGCTGCACTGCTGCTTGGATTCCACCTGGTGATCTGTTCACCGTCTGCCCTGGCCTGTCTCCCCCTGTCTGGTACAGGTACCTCCACCACACTTACCCCTCTCTCCCGAACTTTCGCTCGCCTCAGCACTCACGCACTGTTGGGGCGAGTGACCCCAACAAATAATCCTGAAAGGTATCAGTCTAGTGTTTCTGTAATGACCTTAGTGATCACTGTTTTACAGCCTATGTTCTAATGGCTGCTCAGTGAGACGACCTGTCCTGATTTGTCATAGACGCTTACTAAAAAACTTTAATGAGCAAGCCTTCCTTCATGAACTGGCCTCTGTAAATTGGTCTAGAATCAGCTTGATCCCTCTGTCGAAGACGCTTGGACCTTCTTTTTAATATTATCAGTGGTATTGTACAAACATGCCCCCATAAAGAAAATTAGAATTAAAAACAGGTTCAGCCCCTGGTTAGACAGTGATCTTGCAGAGTTACTGCACCTCAACAATTGCATTTGGCGAAAGGCTCGGCACACGCATACTCAGGCTGACTGACTATCGTTCAGGCAAATGAGAAATAGAGCACTCAGGCTATCCGGAAGGCCAAAGTTAGTTATTTTAAGGAGCAGTTCTCTCTCTATAGGTCTAACCCCAAGAAGTTCTGGAAAACAGTTTAAGACCTGGAGAATAAACCCTCCTCCAGCTGCCATGTCCCTTAATGTTGATGATGTGGTTGTTACTGACAAGAAGCACATGGCTGAGCTCTTAATCACCACTTCATTAAGTCAGGATTCCTACTTGACTCAGCCATGCCTCCTTGCTCGTCCAACATTTCCTCATCTCCCACCCCTTCTAAGCGACTATCCCCGATGCTTCTCCCTCTTTTGCCCTGCCCCGCTACAAAGTTTCTCCCTCGCAGGCAGTCTGAGTCCGAGGTGCTAAAGGAGCTCCTTAAACTTGACCCTTTCTTCTTTAAGGTGCTGCCCCTATCATCGCCAAGCCTATCTCCAACATTTTAACCTGTCTCTCCTCTCTGGGGAGATCAAGCTGATCCTAACTGTTATAGGCCTATTTCTGTTTTGCCCTGTTATCAAAAGTGTTGGAAAAACTTTTCAATAATCAACTGACTGGCTTTTTTGATGTCTATAGTATTCTCTCGGGTGTGCAATCTGGTTTCCGCCCAGGTTATGGATGTGTCACCGCAACCTTAAGGGTCCTCAATGATGTCACCATTGCCATTGATTCTAAGCAATGTTGTGCTGCTATTTTATTGACTTTGCCAAAGCTTTTGATACGGTAGACCATTCCATTTTTGTGGCCGGCTAAGGAGTATTGGAGGGGTCTTGGGCTGGTTTGCTAACTACCTCTCTCAAAGAGTGCAGTGTATAAAGCCAGAAAATCTGCTGTCTCAGCCACTGCCTGTCACCAAGGGAGTACCCCAAGGCTCGATCCTAGGCCATGCTCTTCTCAATTTACATCAACAACATAGCTCAGGCAGTAGGAAGCTCTTCATCCAATTATATGCAGATGATACAGTCTTGTACTCAGCTGGCCCCTCCCCGTATTTTGTGTTAAATGCTCTACAACAAAGCTTTCTAGTGTCCAACAAGCTTTCTCTACCCTCAACTCGTTCTGAACACCTCCAAAAACAAAGGCACTGCTCTTACAGGACACATCACTGTACTCTATACTCCTCTGTAAACTGGTCATCTCTGTATAAACCCATCGCAAGAACCCCGCTGGTTGATGCTTATTTATAAACCTCTCTAGCGCCTCGACTCACCCCTAATCTAAGATTCTTACTTGCAGCCCTCATCTTCCACATACAACCACAAGTTTTGCCTGTCACATTTCTGTTAGACTGTCCTCAAAGGCACACACATCCCTGGGTCGCCCCTCTTTTCAGTTCGCTGCAGCTAGCGACTTGAACGAGCTGCACAACAAAGACTCAAACTGGACACGTTTTATTTCAATCTCTTCATTCAAGACCTCAAATCAGGATCACTCTTACTGACAGTTGTGCTGCTTTGTGTGAATGTATTGTTGTCTCTACCTTCTTGGCCCTTTTGGGCTGCGTTGTCTGTGCCCAATAATGTTTGTACAATGTTTTTGTGTGCTGCTCCATGTTGTGTTGCTACCATGTTGGTTGTTATGTTGTGTTTGCTACCATGCTTGTGTTGTCATGTGTTGCTGCCTTTGCTGTTGTTGTCTTAAGTCTCTCTTTATGTATGGTTGTGTTGTCTCTCTTGTCATGATTGTGTGTTTTGTCCTGTATTTATTTCTATTTGTAAAAAAAAATATATCATATCCCAGGCCCCCATCGCTGCAGGAGGCCTTTTGCCTTGTTGTAGCCGTCATTGTAAATAAGAATTTGTTCTGTAACTGACCTTGCCTATTTAAAATAAAGTTTAAATAAAAATATATAAATAAACAACAATGAAAGAGGGGCAATTCCAACCTAACTGGCTGAGAAAACCAACACAGATTATACGGAGCCATCAAAAGCTAAGAAATCCCTCACCGGAGACCATAGAGCACGGTACCGTCCGGATGCAGTCGGCATCATTCTGTTCTTGACCGTGACGCCGTGGACAAGGACTTTTTTTATCGTTGAGGAAGTAGGTTCGGGAACTCCAGAGCGAGTTCGGCTACCCTTTATCCAAACGTCAGGTTGAGGGCTATCTCAGAGTAGGACATAGAACGCTATGCCCGCCAGGCCCTGCGGAAAGTTACATGTCAACGTGTAGTCCGGAAGAGAGGGGGGAGGAAAGAGAATAGTCAGTAAAGCGAGTGGAGAGAGGGATAGATGGGATAGGTAGGCTGAAACTACATGGGTCAACGATGTACGTCTGGAAGAGGAAAAAGTGGATAAACCTACTGGACTGGTACATCTCATAACACACACATTCTGAGATAGATCGAAACCAGTGAATGAATGAATGAACATGAACGCTTGGGCCCTGCGAAGTTCATGGTTTGAAATTAGCCACAATAATCTCAACCCTTTAACCCTATCAGCGCCCGTTAAACTGAGAGATCAGTTTGCACAACATCATTCCACAGCATCCATCTGGATACATAGATACTGTACACACACTACAAGGCTTCACAGAAGTGACAGGCAGCACAACATGCTCATACAATTCATAAAAAGTCACGTAGGTCGACTATCAAATCAGAATTTGGGGCATTTTTTTATTTTTTTTAAACACTAGTCTTAGATAGATGTGTAGTACTATACATAAATACTTCATGCAAGGTTACCTGTGTGAATGTGTCTTTTTGAGGGGATATAAGACTTAAAAAATACAGAAAGTGTCATGTCTAATGCGTTTTGACATGCAAAACATTTTAAAACTATATCACAGTGGAAACTAATGAAAACAAATATCGGTTTTTGAGAATGATATTTTCCTTTAACTTAACATACAGTCCTAGCTCAAGTGGTCCACCAACCGGTCGATCAGAATTGATTGGTCGATCTTCAAGGCATTCCTCGTCGATCACCAAACATTTCTGTAGAAAAGCAGACGATAAAGCTTAACGCTCCTTGTTTTTATTTATTTGTGAATGCGCTGTTGCCGTTAGTGCACTGGATTCAGCCCCGTGCTCAACGTGTGTAGGCTAAGGGTTCCCCATTTTTAACCCATTTAATTTGCTGAACAACAAGGCTCCTCCCACCCGGCGGACCGGGAGATTCTGTGGTTAAATCGAGTGGGCCTACCTGTGCTGGCCAAATCGATAGCTAGATACAGTTTCTGGCACGCTTCCACAGCAAGAGTGTGATACTAGCCTACGTGACCGATTTCATAAAACTTTTAAACCATGACCAGAGAGACTGTCCAAAGAATACGCAGAGAGCAGCTGTATTTTAAGAGTGAGTTCAATGTCTACGTTTTATTCAGCACTGTCAACACTGTTTTTTATTCAGCTTCTATTACAAAACATAAAACGCGCTTCTCCGTACTTCCATTTTGAGCTGCAATGTGTAAGCCAAGGTTATTGAGCCAGCCCTGCAAATGTTATTATTTGCGCTCATCCGTTCTATTTTAATATCGAGGGTTTAGTATCACTTTCTCTGGTCACAGGAACAACATGAATTTGGTGCCATGAGGCAGATTG
>NW_019946832.1:12120-18377 GCF_002910315.2 Salvelinus sp. IW2-2015 | reverse complement strand
TAGACCCAGATGGTCAATAATGAGAAAACGTATCCATACCTAGGTAGACTGAAAGGTTATGACTCCATACATAGTAGACTGAAAGGTTATGACTCCATACATAGGTAGACTGAAAGGTTATGACTCCATACATAGGTAGACTGAAAGGTTATGTCTCCATACCTAGGTAGACTGAAAGGTTATGACTCCATACATAGGTAGACTGAAAGGTTAAGTCTCCATACCTAGGTAGACTGAAAGGTTAAGCTCCATACATAGTAGACTGAAAGGTTAAGTCTCCATACCTAGTAGACGAAAGTTAAGTCTCCATACATAGGTAGACTGAAAGGTATTACTCCATACCTAGGTGACTGAAAGTTAAGTCTCCATACCTAGGTAGACTGAAAGGTTAAGTCTCCATACCTAGGTAGACTGAAAGGTTAGTCTCCATACATAGGTAGACTGAAAGGTTATTACTCACTAACCCTAGGTAGACTGAAAAGTTATTACTCCATACCTAGGTAGACTGAAAGGTTATTACTCCATACCTAGGTAGACTGAAAGGTTAAGTCTCCATACCTAGGTAGACTGAAAGGTTATTACTCCATACCTAGGTAGACTGAGAGGCAATGACATTACTCACCCTCAATCAACTATCTAGCCTCTGTTTCTCCTACAGCGATTTACTTATTGATCACAATCAATCAATGAAAGATATTGATAATCATCACAGACCACGAATTTTGACCAAAATTAACCGGAGAGATTACTGCCTCCACGGTTTTCTTTTTCCAAGCTATACTAGGTGTCCTAGTAAACAAACAGCAGAGACCTGAGGACAACATCCAACCTGGAACTAAGTGAGTAGTGTTTGGTCTGATGCTATTTTGAAAGCCAAGAAGATTTTTTTTTTTTTTTAAATAAAGTACATTACAATGGTATATTTTACTTAATGGGGACTGAATGCTGAGTTAAGGCTCCCAGGCTTGGACAGACCAGATACAAATTAACTTAGAACTAAGGTGTGAAGTAAAAGGTGTTGAGGCCTTTGGGTCCAGCAAGTGTCAGGAGTCTTTGAAGCGTCCTCTGAAGCCCCCTCCTGCTGTTCAGAGYCCATCCACCGGCATTTTCTACAAGAAATCTGCCTCCAGAAATAATAGCTTCTCCCAAGTGGGTGTGACACCTACTCCCGTTGTCTGCTGCACTGCTGCTTGGATTCCACCTGGTGATCTGTTCACCGTCTGCCCTGGCCTGTCTCCCCCTGTCTGGTACAGGTACCTCCACCACACTTACCCCTCTCTCCCGAACTTTCGCTCGCCTCAGCACTCACGCACTGTTGGGGCGAGTGACCCCAACAAATAATCCTGAAAGGTATCAGTCTAGTGTTTTCTGTAATGACCTTAGTGATCACTGTTTTACAGCCTATGTTCGTAATGGCTGCTCAGTGAGACGACCTGTCCTGATTTGTCATAGACGCTTACTAAAAAACTTTAATGAGCAAGCCTTCCTTCATGAACTGGCCTCTGTAAATTGGTCTAGAATCAGCTTGATCCCCTCTGTCGAAGACGCTTGGACCTTCTTTTTTTATATTATCAGTGGTATTGTTAACAAACATGCCCCCATAAAGAAAATTAGAATTAAAAACAGGTTCAGCCCCTGGTTAGACAGTGATCTTGCAGAGTTACTGCACCTCAACAATTGCATTTGGCGAAAGGCTCGGCACACGCATACTCAGGCTGACTGACTATCGTTCAGGCAAATGAGAAATAAGAGCACTCAGGCTATCCGGAAGGCCAAAGTTAGTTATTTTAAGGAGCAGTTCTCTCTCTATAGGTCTAACCCCAAGAAGTTCTGGAAAACAGTTTAAGACCTGGAGAATAAACCCTCCTCACAGCTGCCCATGTCCCTTAATGTTGATGATGTGGTTGTTACTGACAAGAAGCACATGGCTGAGCTCTTTAATCACCACTTCATTAAGTCAGGATTCCTACTTGACTCAGCCATGCCTCCTTGCTCGTCAACCATTTCCTCATCTCCCACCCCCTTCTAAGCGACTATCCCCGATGCTTCTCCCTCTTTTGCCCTGCCCCGCTACAAAGTTCTCCCTGCAGGCAGTCTAGAGTCCGAGGTGCTAAAGGAGCTCCTTAAACTTGACCCTTTCTTCTTTAAGGTGCTGCCCCATCATCAGCCAAGCCTATCTCCAACATTTTTAACCTGTCTCTCCTCTCCTGGGGAGATCAAGCTGATCCTAACTGTTATAGGCCTATTTCTGTTTTGCCCTGTTATATCAAAAGTGTTGGAAAAACTTTCAATAATCAACTGACTGGCTTTTTTGATGTCTATAGTATTCTCTCGGGTGTGCAATCTGGTTTCCGCCCAGGTTATGGATTGTCACCGCAACCTTAAGGGTCCTCATGATGTCACCATTGCCATTGATTCTAAGCAATGTTGTGCTGCTATTTTTATTGACTTTGCCAAAGCTTTTGATACGGTAGACCATTCCATTTTTGTGGGCCGGCTAAGGAGTATTGGAGGGGTCTTTGGGCTGGTTTGCTAACTACCTCTCTCAAAGAGTGCAGTGTATAAAGCCAGAAAATCTGCTGTCTCAGCCACTGCCTGTCACCAAGGGAGTACCCCAAGGCTCYATCCTAGGCCCCATGCTCTTCTCAATTTACATCAACAACATAGCTCAGGCAGTAGGAAGCTCTCTCATCCAATTATATGCAGATGATACAGTCTTGTACTCAGCTGGCCCCTCCCCGTATTTTGTGTTAAATGCTCTACAACAAAGCTTTCTTAGTGTCCAACAAGCTTTCTCTACCCTCAACCTCGTTCTGAACACCTCCAAAACAAAGGGCATGCTCCTTACAGGACACATCACTGTACTCTATACTCCTCTGTAAACTGGTCATCTCTGTATACCCATCGCAAGACCCGCTGGTTGATGCTTATTTATAAAACCCTCTTAGGCCTCACTCACCCCTATCTAAGATATCTACTGCAGCCCTCATCTTCCACATACAACACCAGTTTTGCCTGTCACATTCTGTTAGATGTCCTCAAAGCACACACATCCCTGGGTCGCCCCTCTTTTCAGTTCGCTGCAGCTAGCGACTTGAACGAGCTGCAACAAAGACTCAAACTGGACAGTTTTATTTCAATCTCTTCATTCAAAGACTCAATCATGGACACTCTTACTGACAGTTGTGGCTGCTTTGTGTGATGTATTGTTGTCTCTACCTTCTTGCCCTTTGTGCTGTTGTCTGTGCCCAATAATGTTTGTACAATGTTTTGTGCTGCTACCATGTTGTGTTGCTACCATGTTGTTGTTATGTTGTGTTGCTACCATGCTGTGTTGTCATGTGTTGCTGCCTTGCTATGTTGTTGTCTTAAGTCTCTCTTTATGTAGTGTTGTGTTGTCTCTCTTGTCATGATGTGTGTTTTGTCCTGTATTTATTTTCTATTTTGTAAAAAAAAAAATATATATATCCCAGGCCCCCATCGCTGCAGGAGGCCTTTTGCCTTTTGGTAGGCCGTCATTGTAAATAAGAATTTGTTCTTAACTGACTTGCCTAGTTAAATAAAGTTTAAATAAAATATATAAATAAACAAATGAAAGAGGGGCATTCAACCTACTGGCTGAGAGAAACCAACACAGATATCGGAAGCCATCAAAAGCTAAGAAATCCCTCACCGGAGACCATAGAGCACGGTACCGTCCGGATGCAGTCGGATCATTCTGTTCTTGACCGTGACGCCGTGGACAAAGGACTTTTTATCGTTGAGGAAGTAGGTGTCGGGAACCCAGAGCGAGTCGGCTACCCTGTTATCCAACGTCAGGTTGAGGGCTATCTCAGAGTAGGACAGACGCTTGTCCCGCCAGGCCTGCTGGAAGTACATGGTCAACGTGTAGTCCTGGAAGAGAGGGGGNGTCAGGTTGAGGGCTATCTCAGAGTAGGACAGACGCTTGTCCCGCCAGGCCTGCTGGAAGTACATGGTCAACGTGTAGTCCTGGAAGAGAGGGGGGAGGAAAGAGAATAGTCAGTAAACGAGTGGAGAGAGGGATAGATGGGATAGGTAGCTGAAACTACATGGTCAACGTGTAGTCCTGGAAGAGGAGAAAAGTGGATAAACCTACTGGACTGTACATCTCATAACACAACATTCTGAGATAGATCGAAACAGTGAATGAATGAATGAATGAACGCTGCCTGCGAAGTTCATGTCTTGAATTAGCAACAATAATCTCATCCCTTTAAATATGCAGCCCGTTAAACTGAGAGATCATTTGCACAGACATCATCACACACATCCATCTGGATACATAGATACTGTACATCACACTACAGGCTTCACAAAGTGACAGGCAGCACAACAGCACATACAATTCATAAAAGTCACGTAGTCGACTATCAAATCAGAATTTGGGGCATTTTTTATTTTTTTAAACTAGTCTTAGGATAGATGTGTAGTACTATACTATATTACTTCATGCAGGTTACTCTGTGTGAATGTGTCTTTTTGAGGGGATAAAGAACTTTAAAAATACAGAAAGTGTCATGTCTAATGCGTTTTGACATGCAAAACATTTTAAAACTATATCAACAGTGGACTAATGAATAACAAAATATCGTTTTTGAATGATATTTTCCTTTAATTAACATACAGTCTAGCTCAGTGGTCACCAACCGGTCGATCAGAATTGATTGGTCGATCTTCAAGGCATTCCTAGTCGATCACCAAACATTTCTGTAGAAAAGCAGACGATAAAAGCTTACGCTCCTTTTTTTATTTATTTGTGATGCGCTGTTGCCGGTAGCTGCACTTGATTCAGCCCTGCTCACTGTGTAGGCTAAGGGTTCCCATTTTTAACCATTTAATTTGTCTGAACAACAAGCTCCTCCCACCCGGCGGACCGGGAGATCTGTGGTTAAATCGAGTGGGCCTACTGTGCTGGCCAATCGGATAGCTCAGATCACAGTTCCTGCAGCTTCCACAGCAAAGTGTGATACTAGCCTACGTGAGATTTCATAACTTTTAAAACCATGACCAGAGAGACTGTCAAAGAATACAGCAAAGAGCAGCTGTTTTTAAGAGTGAGTTCATGTCTACGTTTTTATTCAGCACTGTCAACACTGTTTTTATTCAGCTCTATTACAAAACATAAAACGCGCTTCTCCCTACTTCCATTTGAGCTGCAATGTGTAGCCAAGGTTATTGATAGCCAGCCCTGCAATGTTATTATTTAGCAGCTCATCGTGTCTATTTTAATATCGAGGTTTAGTTCACTTTCTCTGGTCACAGGAACAACATGAATTTGTGCATGAGGCAGATTGCGGTGCGACACCAGTTTCGCCATCAGGCGGAAGACTGTGTCTCCTCTCTCAAGTCAGTGTCACCGGAGGAAAGGAAGGAAAGAGCAGGGACCGGTGAGAGTCTCTGCAGCGCTCTCCCTCCCTCCGCTGAGACTAATGACGTGTTCAAAACAACTGGGCACTCCGACTGGGAAATATAGTTTTGAACGTTCATCCTGCGCGGAATTCCAAGTCAGAAACTCMGGCATCTTTCTACAGCTCTGATTTTACGACCTGAAGATCGCTGATATCATGATTTGACCTCTTTATCATGATTTGACCTCTGTTTTTTTTTTCTCAAGTTCACAGTTGTGTTGCAAGCACCTTGACCATAAGATGCAGGTACCATCCAGTAAAATAAAATGAGATAAGATAAGATGAGCTGCTAATAATAATAACACATATTAAAATAGACACGATGGGTAGGTACCATCCAGTAAAATAAAAAAAGCAAATTATTTGCTAATTATTTCAATTCATGCTCAGCTGTGCCTCTCAACTGATCTATTTAGTTATCAAAGCTCGAGTTTTTAAGTATAATAATGTCTGAGATTAACACTACAGGCAGGCCAGGCATATAACCAGTATGCTCTGATTATGTATCAGGCCCACTGCACAAACCTCATTCCTACAGAACTGCTTTTATTAGGTTAAATCTGAGCTGTAGATCTCGGCTTGCTTGGTGACAGTCTAGTTGAGTACATTACTGACTTTACTGACTATGCCTCTTCTCAAAATTTTACATCCACCCACTCACTCACTCACCCACTCACCCACCCACCCACCCACCCACCTACCTTACCACCCACCCACTCACTCACTCACCCACCCACCCACCCACCCACCTACCTAACCACCCACTCAACTCCACTCACTTCACTCACTCACTCACTCACTCACTCACTCACCCACCCACCCCATCCA
>NW_019946832.1:4930-11013 GCF_002910315.2 Salvelinus sp. IW2-2015 | reverse complement strand
ACAGCAGAAGGTTGAGTGGGAGTTCCCTTTACCATACAGTCTAGTTGAACAGCAGAAAGGTTGAGTGGTAGTTCCCTTACCATACAGTCTAGTTGACCAGCAGAAGTTGAGTGGTAGTTCCCTTTACCAATACAGTCTAGTTGAACAGCAGAAGGTTGAGTGGTAGTTCCCTTTACCATACAGTCTAGTTGAACAGCAGAAGGTCATCTACATGGTATGGTTGGTGTAGAACAGTCTGAAACAGCATTGACCTCTACTGACCTCTAACTGAACTCTACTGGCCTATAACTGGACACTCTACTGCCTATAACGACATCTACTGGCCTATAACTGACACTACTGGCCTATAACTGACCTCTACTGGCCATAACATAGACTGACATCTACTGCCTATAACTGCCTTCTACTGGCCTATAACTGACCTCTACTGGCCTATAACTGACCTCTACTGGCCATAATGACCACTGGCCTATTAACTGACCTCTACTTGACCTACTAACTGACCTCTACTGACCATAACGACCTCTACTGATCTCTAACTGACCTCTACTGACCTTATAAACTGGCTCTACTGGCTATAACTGACCTCTACTGGCCTATTAATGACCTCTACTGGCCTATAACTGGCCTCTACTGGCCTAAATACTGACCCTCTACTGACCTCTAACTGACCTCTACTGACCTCTAACTGACCTTCTACTGACCTCTAACTGACCTCTACTGACCTCTAACTGACCCTCTACTGAGACCTATAACTGACCTCTACTTGACTCTTACTGACCTCTACTGACCTCCTTAACTGACCTCACTGACTATAACTGACCTCACACCCACCGTACAACCCAGCAGAGAGAGCACTGCAGTGTGGTATCATCATCTCTGTTACCGAGCAGATTGTAATAATATGAAGTAGAAAACAGAACATGATACACATGAAGCCATTACGCTTTTCTCTATTTTATATCTACAGCACTTATCATTTATCTCCTCTGGTTGTGTTTTACCAACCTGGTCTTTAATCCCCTGGGAGTCAAAATATCATCAATATATTGATGTTTTGCACATTTAAAAAAATGGCTCATAATTTGAGGCCTTTTACATTAAAGAGGATTCTTAAAGCAGCGAGACTAGAAGTGTGTCCCAAATGGCACTATATTCCCTACATAGTGCACTACTTTGGACCAGAGCCTTCTTCCAGGCTGAAACAAGTCTGGACATTCCAGGACACACTCTTTCTCCACCAATCTTGAACGTGTCTCTCTCTCATTATCAGAGTGTTGATCAGTTGTCTCCCTCTCTCCCCTCTCTTCCCCTCCCCCGTCTCCCCCCTCTGTCTCCCCCTCTCGGGAGTGTGAGCGGGCACCTTAGGACCGAGTGTCTATCACTCTTAGGGTGTGTCCTAAATGGGACCCTATTCCCTTTGTAGTGCACTGCAGCCCTATGGGCCTGGGTCAATAGTAGTGCACTACAGCCCTATGGGCCCGGGTCAATAGTAGTGCACTACAAAGGTAATAGGATGCCATTTGGGACGTAATCTTACACAGTGTCTCCTGCGGGAGGCTAGCAGTTATCTCCAATCCACAGCTCTATGTTCTACTGTCCACAGCTCCATGTTCTACTGTCCACAGCTCTATACTCTACTGTCCACATTTCCATGTTCTACTGTCCACATTTCCATGTTCTACTGTCCACATTTCCATGTTCTACTGTCCACAGCTCCATGTTCTACTGTCCACAGCTCCGCTCTACTGTCCACAGCTCTATGTTCTACTGTCCACAGCTCCATGTTCTACTGTCCACAGCTCCGCTCTACTGTCCACAGTTCTATGTTCTACTGTCCACAGCTCTATGTTCTACTGTCCACAGCTCCGCTCTATGGCCACCAGCTTCTATTTTTCTACTGTTCCACAGTCCATGTCTACTGTCCACAGCTCCGCTCTACTGTCCACAGCTCTATGTTTACTGTCCACAGCTCCATGTTCTACTGTCCACAGCTCCGCCTCTACCTGTCCACAGTTCTATGTTCTACTGTCCACAGCTAGCTATGTTCTACTGTCCACAGGCTCCCATGTTCTACTGTCCACAGCTCCATGTTCACTGTCCACAGCTCCGCTCTACTGTCCACAGCTCTATGTTCTACTGTCCACAAGCTCCATGTTTCTACTGTCCACAGCTCCATGTTCTACTGTTCCACAGCTCTAGTTCTATGTCCCACAGCTCTATTTCTTTACTGTCCACAGCTCCATGTTTCTACTGTCCACAGCTCCATGTCTTACTGTCCACAGCTCTATGTTCTACTGTCCACAACTCTATGTCTTACTGTCCACAGCTCTATGTTCTACCTGTCCACAGCTCTTTATGTCTACTGTCCACAGCCTCTATGTTCTACTGTCCACAGCTTATGTTCTACTGTCCACAGCTCCATACTCTACTGTCCACAGCTCCATGTTCTACTGTCCACAGCTCTATGTTCAACTGTCCACAACTCCATGTTCTACTGTTCCCACAGCTCTATGTTCTACTGTCCACAGCTCCATGTTCTTTACTGTCCACAGCTCCGCTCTACTGTCCACAGTTCTATTCTACTGTCCACAGCTCTATGTTCTACTGTCCACAGCTCCATGTTCTACTGTCCACAGCTCATGTTCTACTGTCACACTCCGCTCTTACTGTCCACAGCTCTATGTTCTACTTGTCCACAGCTCTATGTTCTACTGTCCACAGCTCCATGTTCTACTGTCCACAGCTCTATGTTCTACTGTCCACAGCTCCATGTTCTACTGTCCACAGCTCATTTCTACTGTCCACAGCTCCCATGTGTCTACTGTCCACAGCTCCATGTTCTACTGTCCACAGCTCTATGTTCTACTGTCCACAGCTCTATGTTCTACTGTCCACAGCTCATGTTCTACTGTCCACAGCTCTATGTTTCTACTGTCCACAGCTCTATGTTCTACTGTCCACAGCTCTATGTTCTACTGTCCACAGCTCTATGTTTCTACTGTCCACAGCTCTATGTTCTACTGTCCACAGCTCTATGTTCTACTGTCCACAGCTCTATGTTCTACTGTCCACAGCTCTATGTTCTACTGTCCACAGCTCTATGTTTCTCCTGTCCACAGCTCTATGTTCTCTCGTCCACAGCTCTATGTTCTCCTGTCCACAGCTCTATGTTCTCCTGTCCACAGCTCCTATACTCTACTGTCCACAGCTCCATGTTCTACTGTCCACAGCTCTATGTTCAACTGTCCACAACTCCATGTTCTACTGTCCACAGCTCTATGTTTACTGTCCACAGCTTCCATGTTCTACTGTTCACAGCTCTATGGTTCAACTGTCCACAGCTCCATGTTCCTCTGTCACAAGCTCTATACTCTACAGCTCTATGTTCTCCTGTCACACTGATGATACCGCTGGACTCTCACTGTAAATATACAGTCTTGGTTACTACAACTATAATGTTGATACGTGGACAGTTTCTGTCAAGTGAACTAAATAAAGTAAAGCAGAAAGAAGCCCTATAACCACACCATAGTAACAGCATCTGATGGAGATTATTGATCCCTTCAATATTCTGTTCCTACAATGACAGCATTACCACTATGTACCAGTACCACCATTACCAGTACCACCATGTTACCAGTACCACCATGTACAGTACCACATGTACCAGTACCGCCATGTACCAGTACCACCATGTTACCAGTACCGCCATGTACCAGTACCACCATTACCACTATGTACCATTACCACCATGTTACCAGTACCACCATGTACCATTACCACCAGTACCACCATGTACCAGTACCACCATGTACCAGTACCACCATTACCACTATGTACATTACCACCAGTAACAGTACCACCATGTAACAGTTACCACCATTACACTATTACCATTACCACCATGTACCAGTACCACCATGTACCAGTACCACCATGTACCAGTACACCATGTACCAGTACCGCCATGTACCAGTACCACCATTACACACTATGTACCATTACCACCATGTACCAGTACCACCATGTACCAGTACCACCATGTACCAGTACCGCCATGTACCAGTACCACCATTACCACTATGTACCATTACCACCATGTAACAGTACCACCATAACAGTACCACCATTACCACTATGTCCAGTACCACCATGTACCAGTACCACCATGTACCATGTACCACCATGTACCAACATACCACCATGTACCAGTACCACCATGTACCAGTACCGCCATGTACCAGTACCACCATGTTACCAGCTACCACCAATGTACCATACCACCATGTACCAGTACCACCATGTAACCAGTACCACATGTACCATTACGCCATGTACATACCACCATTGTACAGTACCCACCAGTACCACCATGTACCATACCGCCATGTACCAGTACCGCCATGTACCAGTACCACCATGTACCAATACCACCATTTACCACCCATGTACCAATACCACCATTACCACCATGTACCAGTACCACCATGTACCAGTACCGCCATGTACCAATACCACCATTACCACCATGTTACCATGTACCATACCACCATGACCACCACCATTACCACCATGTACCAATACCACCATTACCACCATGTACCAGTACCACCATGTACCAGTACCGCCATGTACCAGTACCGTCATGTACCAGTACCACCATGTACCATTACCACCAGTACCACCATGTACCATTACCGTCATGTACCATTACCACCATGTACCATTACCGCCATGTACCATTACCAGCATTACATCAACACTGACAACCAGCATACGGTTGAAGTCGGAAGTTTACATAGACCTTAGCCAAATACATTTAAACTCAGTTTTCACAATTCCTGACATTTAATCCTTGTAAAAAATGTCCTGTCTTAGGTCAGTTAGGATCACCACTTTTTCTTTTTTATGTGAAATGTCAGAATAATAGTAGAGAGAATGATTTATTTCAGCTTTTATTTCTTTCATCACATTCCCAGTGGGTCAGAAGTTTACATACTCCATTAGTATTTGGTAGCATTGCCTTTAAATTGTTTAACTTGGGTCAAACGTGTCGGGTAGCCTTCCACAATAAGTTGGGTGAATTTTGGCCCATTCCTCCTGACAGCTGGAGTAACTGAGTCAGGTTTGTAGGCCTCCTTGCTCACTCACACCTTTTTCAGTTCTGCCCACAAATTTTCTATAAGATTGAGTTCAGGGCTTTGTGATGGCCGCTCCAATACCTTTACTTTGTTGTCCTTAAGCCATTTTGCCACAACTTTGGAAGTATGTGTAACGGCTGTTGGAAGGAGAGGACCAAGGTGCAGCGTGCTACGTGTCCATAAATGAACACTAAAATAACAAAAATAACAAAGATAACGACCGAAACAGTTCTGGCTGGTGCAGACAAACAAAACAGAAAACAACTACCCACAAACACAGGTGGGAACAGGCTACCTAAGTATGGTTCTCAATCAGAGACAACGATTGACAGCTGCCTCTGATTGGGAACCATGCCAGGCCAAACACCTAGAAATACAAAACATAGAACAAAACATAGAATGCCCACCCCAACTCACGCCCTGACCAAACCAAAATAGAGACATAAACAAGGAACTAAGGTCAGGGCGTGACAGTATGCTTGGGGTCATTGTCCATTTGGAAGACCCATTTGCGWCCAAGCTTTAACTTCCTGACTCATGTCTTGAGATGTTGCTTAAATATATCCACATAATTTTCCTGCCTTATGATTCCATCTATTTTGTGAAGTGCACCAGTCCCTCCTGCAGCAAAGCACCCCCACAACATGACGCTGCCACCCCCATGCTTCACGGTTGGGATGGTGTTCTTCGGCATGCAAGCCTCCCCCTGTCACATCTGCTCCCGCTCTTCCCCCCCTGGTCCTCGAGGGCGCCAGGTTGCCCTGCATCACGTCTCCTCGCTGCAGCGGGATCTACAGGTGTCTTGCCTCAGCCGGCTCGCCAGGCTCTCACGCTCCTGACGGTTCGTTGGGCTCCCACGCCCCAGCCGGCTTGCTCAGAGCCCATGTCTCGGCAGGTTCGCCCAGGTGGGACGCCGGGTGACACCCCTAGAAGGGGGGG
>NW_019946832.1:0-4905 GCF_002910315.2 Salvelinus sp. IW2-2015 | reverse complement strand
TTACGTGTTCACATCTGCTCCCGCTCTTCCCCCCCTGGCGCTTGAGGACGCCAGGCCCCTGCATCACTCACTCCTCTCATCTATTACGCACACCTGCCTTCCCTCGTCATGCGCATCAGCGATATTGACTCACCTGGACTCACTCATCTGTTTATTACCTCCCCTATATTTGTCAGTTCCCCAGCTCTGTTCCCCGCTGCTGCAATGATTGTCTTTTGTTGTGTTACCTGTTTGCTGACGCTGTTCCTGTCTTGTTCCTGTCCATTATTTATTAAATGTTTTACTCCCCGTACCTGCTTCGTCTCTCCAGCGTCATTCCATGTGACACCCCCTTTTCCTCCAAACATAACGATGGTCATTATGGCCAAACAGTTCTATTTTTGTTTCATCAGGCTTCTTCCTTGCTGAGCGGCCTTTCAGGTTATGTGATATAGGACTCGTTTTACTGTGGATATAGATACTTTGTACCTGTTTCCTCCAGCATCTTCACAGGGTCCTTTGCTGTTGTTTTGGGATTGATTTGCACTTTTCACACCAAAGTACGTTCATCTCTAGGAGACAGAGCGCGTCTCCTTCCTGAGCGGTATGACGGCTGCGTGGTCCCAAGGTGTTTATACTTGCGACTATTGTTTGTACAGATGAACGTGGCACCTTCAGGCGTTTAGAAATTGCTCCCAAGGATGAACCAGAGTTCTTGGCTGATTTCTTTTGATTTTCCCATGATGTCAAGCAAAGAGGCACTGAATTTGAAGGTAGACCTTGAAATACATCCACAGGTACACTCCAATTGACTCAAATGATGTCAATATTCTATCAGAAGCTTCTAAACCATGGCATAATTTTTTTGAATTTTCCGAGCTGTTTAAAGGCACAGTCAACTTAGTTATGTAACTTCTGACCCACTGGAATTGTGCTACAGTGAATTATAAGTGAAAAATCTGTCTGAAACAAGTTGGGAAAAACTTGTGTCATGCACAAAGTAGAGGTCCTAACCGACTTGCCAAAACTATAGTTGTTAACAAGAAATTTGTGGAGTGGTTGAAAAACGAGTTTTAATGACTCCAACCTAAGTGTATGTAAACTTCCGACTTCAACTGTATATGGCGGCCTTGAGTTAGAGGTATGTCTGGGCTATGCTATGGACATGGAGTAATGATCAAAACATTTTTGTTCTACAGAAATTACAAATAAGTGAAACTAAAAATATATCACGCTGGGGTCACCAATACGAAAATATATGCATGCACTGTTGCTTTTGATAAAAGCCTCTGCAAAATGTCAAAATATTAATTATATTTAATATAGTATTATATTTAAATGATCTACACCGTATAACATAAATGGACTAGATAAAACCAGTTCAGTAAGAACAATTCAGTAACATTATAAAGGAACCAATACAATGGATAGAAAACAACTAAAGTAAATCTATTGAAGCAATAAAATGATAATCAATCAATGATGTGTTCAGTGACCCTAATCTCAGGTCACCTATGACTCACACTAAGGGTCCCAGTTACAAGGCTCCCTTTCCTCTCATCCCCTCCTCTCTCTCTTCTCCTCTCCTCCACCTCTCCTCCCTCATCTTCCTCCCCTCTCCTCTTCTTCCCCTCTCCTCTTCTTCTCTCTCTCCCCCTCTTCTTCCCCTCCCTCTTCTTCCCCTCCCTCTTCTTCTCCTCTCTCCCCTCATTTCCCTCTTCTTCCTCTCCTCCTCCCTCTCCTCTCTCTTCCTTTCTTCCCCTCTCTTCTCCTCTCCTCTTCTTCCTCTCCTCTCTCTTCTCGCCTCTGCTTCAACTTCCCTCTCTTCTTCCTCTCTCCTCTCCTCTTCTTCGCCTCTCTCCTCTCCTCTCTTCTTCCTCTCCTCTCCTCTTCTTCGCCTCTTCTCCTCTCCTCTCTTCTTCCTCTCTCTCTCCTCCCGTCTTCGCCTTCCTCAACTCCCTCTCCCTCTTCTTCCTCTCTCCTCTCCTTTCCTCTCCTCTCCTCTCCTCCTCTCCCTCCTCTCTCTCTCCTCTCCTCTCCTCTCCTCTCCTCTCTTCCTCTCTTCCTCTCCTCTCCTCTCCTCTCCTCTCCTCTCCTCTCCTCTCCTCTCCTCTCCGTCTCCTCTCCTCTCCTCTCCTCTCCTCTCCTCTCCTCTCCTCTCCTCTCCTCTCCTCTTCTCCTCCTCTCCGTGTTGTATCACCAGGGGAGAACTGGATAGATTTCCACTACAGCCTATTACTTTCACCTGTCATATCCTTTCTTCATTTATCCTGTCCTTCATATCCTGTCACGTCTTCTCTTCTCCATTTATTATAGATTTTTTTTCGCCTTTATTTAACCATTGAAGTCCTTTATTTAGCCAGGGGGAAGTCCTTATTTACCAGGGAAAGTCCTTTATTTAACCAGGGAAGATTCAGGGTAAGTTCTTTTATTTAGCCAGGGAAGTCCTTTATTTAACCAGGGAAGTCTCTTTATTATCCAGGCAAAAGTCCTTTATTATCCATCCTTTATTTATCCAGGGAAGTCCTTATTTAACAGGGAAGTCCTTTATTTAACCAGGGAAGTCCTTATAACCAGGGAATTCTTTCCATTAACCAGGAAGCTCTTTATTTAACAGGAAGTCCTTTATTTAACCAGGGAAGTCTTATTTAGCCATGGAAGTCTTTATTTGAGTTCGTTTATTACCAGTGGAAGCAAGTCCCCGCAGCAATGTTCCAACATCTAATGGAAAGCCTTCCCAGAAGAGTGGAGGCGTGTTATAGCAGCAAAGGAGGACCAACTCCATATTAACGCCCCGATGTTTGGAATGAGATGTCGACGAGCAGATGTCCACATACTTGTACGTAGTGGTTAGATGAGAATATAAAAGAATAACAATGATGTCTATATTGGTATTTCCTGTATGTAGACTAGATTTCTAGAGATCACACAGCTATTTACATTCTATTAATATCACATTAAACCAGCCACCACCACAATAACAACAACCCATTTATGTACTGTTAGCCTATTGTGACATGACCGTTCGTGACCCATGGGTTTCATGAAGAAGGGGGACTCAGTGACTGTTTCCCTTGGTACTGCACACATCAAGGCCCAGTCACTTGTCCCTTTGTGTCCTTTTCTCCTCACCGTCCTCTCTGCCCCTCAGACGAGAGAGAGGAAGAGAGAGGGTGTGGTGGGGGGGCTGTGGTGCTTGCTAAATGCGCTGCGGTTACACATTTCCTTGTGTTGTGGAGCTAAGGGAATGCCCGCGTGGTGGTTAAGTATACGTCTCAAATGAAACAGTCAGAGTCAGGGGAGCCTCGCCATTACCTGCCTGCTACCATCTATACCCTTGACCTTCCAACACACAACACTAGCCACTCACTGTTATCTAGTCATCTATACACCTGGACCTTAACAACACTACTACTAGCCACTCACTCGTTATTATCATCTTGACCTGGGACCTTCAACAACACAACACTAGCCATCTCACTCGTTATTCTAGTCATCTATACCCTGGACCTTCAAGCAAACACAACACTAGCCAATCTCATTGATCTAGGTCATCTGTGTTTAGTACACCTGGGACTTAATCAACACAACCCAGCCACTCTATCTGTATCTAGTCATTATACACTCTGGACCTTCAACAACACAACACTAGCCACTCACTGTTATCTAGTCCATACAACATACCTTGGTACTTCAACAACACAACACTAGCCACTCACTGTATCTAGTCATCTATACACGACCTTGGTGCTTCAACAACACAACACTAGCCACTCACTGTATATCTAGTCATCTATACCTGGAGCCTTCACAACACCAACACTAGCCACTCACTGTTATCTAGTCATTCTATACACCTGGACCTCAACACACACACTAGCCACTCACTGTTATCTAGTCATCTATACCCTGGACTTCACAACACAACACTAGCACTCACTTTAATCTAGTCATCTATACCCTGGACTTCAACAACACTAGCCACTCACTGTTATCTAGTCATCTATACCCCTGGGACTTCAACAACACTAGCACTCACTGTTATCTAGTCATCTATACCCTTACACTTCAACAACACTAGCCACTCACTGTATCTAGTCATCTATACACCTGGGACCTTCAACAACACAAACTAGCCACTCATAACCAGGGAAGTCCTTTATTTAACCAGGGAAGTCCTTTATTTAGCCAGTGAAGTTCTTTATTTAGCCAGTGGAAGCAAGTCCCCGCAGCAATGTTCCAACATCTAATGGAAAGCCTTCCCAGAAGAGTGGAGGCTGTTATAGCAGCAAAGGAGGGACCAACTCCATATTAACGCCCATGATTTTGGAATGAGATGTTCGACGAGCAGATGTCCACATACTTTTGGTCACGTAGTGCATGTAGAAATATAAAAGAATAACAATGATGTCATTATTGGTATTTCCTGTATGTAGCTAGATTTTCTAGATCTACACAGCTATTTACATTCTATGGTGGTAAATATCACATTAAACCAGCCACCACCACAATAACAACAACCCATTTATGTACTGTTAGCCTATTGTGACATGACCGTTCGTGACCCATGGGTTTCATGAAGAAGGGGGGACTCAGTGACTGGTTTCCCCTTGGTACTGCACACATCAGAGCCCAGTCACTTGTCCCTTTGTTGTCCTGTCCTTCTCCTCACCTCCTCTCTGCCCCTCAGACGAGAGAGAGAGAGAGAGAGGGTGTGGTGGGGGGGCTGGGTTAGCTAAATGCGCTGCGGTTACACATTTCCTTGTGTTGGTGAGCTAAGGGAATGCCCGCGGTGGCTGGTTAAGTATACGTCTCAAATGAAACAGTCAGAGTCAGGGGGGAGCCTGCCTGCCTGCTAGCCATCTATACCCTTGGGACCTTCCACAACACAACACTAGCCACTCACTGTTATCTAGTCATCTATAC
>NW_019946831.1:17754-27296 GCF_002910315.2 Salvelinus sp. IW2-2015 | reverse complement strand
ACCAGACTGGGTTATGTATGTGTTGTGAAGCTAGCCACAGTAAGAATTAGCCACAAGTGCAATTTGCGGTTTGCCTTCAAAATAAAAGTATGTCATTGACAGTGATGCAAATGAATACAAATWGTATTTGTATTTTGAAGGCTAACCACAAAGTCCACTATTGTGGCTAATCCTTATTGTGGCTAGCMTCACATAGATGGGTCCGACCACCATCAATCAAAAAAGAACTGCCTTATAAATTAGGGTTATTTTAGATAATGACACCTAGCTATATAGTTAGCTAGGTAACTATAGCTACTTAAACAGATTGTCGTTTTGCTATGTTTTTTTATGACCAGCACTGTAGGTGCGCGAGACAACTTTACCAGCATCATAGCATACGTATCGATGTATCGTTGTGACATGAAATACGAGTTATAGTGTAATCAATGTGAAATAACTACTTAAAAAATGTATGAACGCGTTAAATTATTATGTGACGTGCAGTCATATTCAGGTCCTGATTGGTCAAAGTGTTATTTGACGTTTATCTTTTTTGACACGCAAACGCCGTTCCATAGAAATCCTGGTTGAGAATGAAACGACTGAACAAATGAACAACGACACAGCACAGCAAGTAAGTGAAAGAAATAAGTTTTGATTATGTTTTACTAGTAATGGGTACATACGTAAATGCCAACAAAATAACTTTTTGGTCAGTGTGGTGTGTGTAACCTTTATTTAACTAGGCAAGTCAGTTAAGAACAAATTCTTATTTACAGTGACGGCCTACCCCGGCCAAACCTGGACGACACTGGACCAATTGTGTGCCGCCCTATGGGACTCCCTATGGGCAGGATGTYAWACAGCCTGGATTCGAACCAGGGACTGTAGTGACGCCTTGCACTGAGATGCAGTGCCTTAGACCGCTGCGTTCGTGTGTGTGTTAAATAGTTAACTGTAGAATGCTAGAATGCTTAAAAGGCCGCTAAAATTGTAAATATCGGTATCGTTTTTTGCGGGTGCATRATATCGGTGCATCACTAACAGATACCTTTAAAAAAAATGGCCTCACAATAGGCCTCAGYAACTTGTCGCTGTATTTTTGTGCATTGAAATTGTCATCAATAAAATGTAATTGTGTTCGGTGTCCGTAGCTTATGCCTGCCCATACCATAACCCCACCGTCTGTTCACAACATTGACATAAGCAAACCGCTCGCCTACACACGCCATACAAGTGGTCTATGATTGTGAGGCCGTGGGACATACTGACAAATTCTCTAAAACGAAGTTGGAGGCGGCTTATGGTAGAGAATTAAGATTAAATATCTGGCAACAGCTCTGGTGGACATTCCTTCAGTCAGTATGTCAATTGCACACCTCCTCAAAACTCGAGTCATCTTTGGCATTGTCTTGTGTGCAAAATTCACATTTTAGAGTGGCCTTTTATTGTCCCCAGCATAAGGTGCATCTGTGTAACGATCATGCGGTTTAAATATGCTTCTTGATATGCCACAGCTGTCAGGTGGATGGATTATCTTGGCAAAGGAGAAATGCTCACTACTAACAGGGATGTAAACAAACCATTATGGTGTCATTTCAGAACCCGTCAACCATCCCGCTCAGTTTGAGAGTTTGAGAAGGAGACCAAGTGATGCTGCAGTACTGAAGTCAACCCCCTCTTAGTCTCTCTTTCTCCCTCACTTCCCACAAAAGAAACAAAACAGAGTTTAGCTTATCTCCAGAACTTCTCATAAATAACTTAACGTTCCACAAAGCTTAGCTGACTGAGTCTCCTAGCTCACAGTCATATCCCTGTGCCCTAATTCCATACAAGGAAGATAAATAAAGAATAGAGTTCCGTGGCGGCGAAGGATATAAATTGCAAATATCAGTCAAGTTTAAAGAGGGGTAGGCTAAGTAATTAAAAAGAGTGACTGCCTTTAAAAAGCAACAAATCCCTTTGAAACGGCCTATGTGGAATCGATATGAGTCAGAAACAGTTATTCTAGTGTCCAAATTTACTACAAAAGTGTAAATAGGATGAAGTCAGTCTGGTCAAAAACGGAGTTTGGCATCTGCGCGTCACATCGGGTAAATGAAGGTGGGGTGTCCACTTGCCCACTAACATAGGGTGAACAGCTGTGGAGATTGCCCTCTACCCAATAGCATAGACAGTGAGACAGACCTGCCCAGCAGCTCTGACTGTTACATAAGATAACACGTAGCACTTTTTTACTTGAGAAATACTGCATCAAACACCTTCGATGGATGAAAATTGTGCATCTAAAAACATCCTCGGCCAAAATGTAAAAATTAATTACAGATTTCTGGGACGTTGAGGAAATGAAATAGGCTTCCGCATCTAGTGTCTCATGAGGGACAAACACCATTAACCAAAAGTGGAAATCGGTCAGGAGACACACCCTCTAAGACTGAAATCTAGTTTTTAATGAGCAACAGAAAAACACAAGTGCCAATCGGCGTGTTCAGTGGCTCTTTAAGATCCTATTACAGTTTTTTTTAATTATCAGCATAGAAAGTCATACAAAAACCTAAACTTAAGAGAAAGCATTTCAAAGTAACGTTAGTTTAAATCTGTCCCCAAACACAGGCGGAACAGCGGTCTAAGGCACTGTATTGCAGTGTTTGAGGCGTCACTACAGATTCGGGTTCGATCCCGGGTTGTGTCGCAGCCGCGGTGCACAATTGGCCCAGAGTCATCCGGGTTAGGTGGAGGTTTGGCCAGCTGGGATGTCCTTGTCCCATCGTGTCCTAGCGACTACTTGCGGCGGCCGGCTCATGCACGCTGACATAGGTCGCCGTAGTACAGTAGTACAGTGTTTCCTCCGACACGTTGGTGCGGCTGGCTTCTGGTTAAGTAAGCTGTGTGTCAAGAAGAAGTGCGGCTTGGCGGGGTCGTGTTTCGGAAGAGCATGGCTCTCTCTGTTCGCCTCTCCGAAGTCCGTACGGGAGTGCAGCAATGGGACAAGACTAACTTGCCCCACCCCCAAAAAAAGTGTATTAATAGATTTTTTAAATAATGCCTCAACAATCTGCATTGAGAAAGAGACCACAGAAATTCTCTCTCAAGTCCAGCATGAATGGCATTAGAATAACGCTCAGAGGTGCTCGGTCCCTCCCCCTCTACTTAGCCCGGTGCTCAAAAACCTTGAAATTCCTCTAAAACACGACCGCCGACAAGGGCAACATCCTAAATGGCACCCTATTCCCCATAGAGTGCCACTATTTCTGACCAGAGCCCTATGGGCCTTGCCGCCTTTGTCAACAGTAGTGCAATAAATAGGGAGCCATTTGGGACCCAGCCTAGATTATTCTTCCTCATTTCCCCCCACTGTCCCTCAAGTTCAGAAAACATTGACCAATTAAAATGTGGTTTCCTTCTAGAGTTCCTCCGCCAACAACCAACTCTCAGCCCTGGCCTACAAAAGGACAGAGGGCCACTGCCAGCATACAAGGCCAGGCACTCCTCTCTGTGTGTGTGTGTGTGTGTGTGTGTGTGTGTGTTGTGTTGTGGTGTGTGGTGTGTGTGTGTGTGTGTGTGTGTGTGTGTGTGTGTGTGTGTGTGGTGTGTGTGTGTGTGTCTCTCCACTTCCCCTTTTCATCTGCTCCCTCTCTTTGTCAAAGGCAAACATTGTCATCAACCCCTCGCTGCGCCTACTCATGACCTACGACCCACTACCCCTCCACTCCTCCCTCTTTCTTTCTTCATTCCCTCCATCCTTCTTTCATTCCTCTGGGATGGGACTGCTTTGGATCAGCTATTGAGGGATGCCCCCCCCCCCCCCCCCGCAACTCTTCACACACGTCCACACAACAGTCACCGACCAACTCCAGATGCTCTCATGACGCCACGCCCACCCCAGGCAGCGTGTGAGAGCGTGTGTGGTGTGTGTAACCCACTCCCACTACTTCATCCCATGTCAGTAGAAGTGCATGTCTGTCTTACAAAACTGTCTGACAAACACAAACAGTCATCCATCCATAGGATTACCCAGCCAGCAGGCCAATAGCGGTCTTAACTCTACATGCAATGTACATTATGTTACTGTGTTAGAGTGGATACACACATTTACATAACATAACCTTAATCTACAGACCAGGAGCTCTTTATAGACATTAAGAATTCACTATTGGATGAGCTGCCTGGATGATGCTTGAAGGGGCATCGTCACGTCCACATGCGATAGCTGCAACCAGGCGACTGAGTGATGCGATTCAAATCCACGGTTGTGGATTATAGGGGAGGACTGTGGTTGGACAGTTTTCTAGTATCTGAGCCCAACTGACTGTATGACTAACAAGTTGTGCGTAAGTCATAGTGACAACAACCGTTGAAAGTAGCATCTAGGCCACAGAGCTGGGACCAGGGCTCAGTCACAATTCACAAGCATCTCTTTGAAAGAAAAGGCGGCAGAACAAGTGAATTTCAGCAGAGAGGGAGAAACAGCATCTTGTGACTCCTACACAGGAGGAAAACAGCTTTATTGCAGTGAGTGACCTGAACGCACTCTAAATGAGAACCTACTGAGTTTCATTAACAACATGGTTAACACGGACCCCTTTAATGCGTTCCAAATGGTGCCTTTTCCCTTTACTGTGCCCCTGAAGCTCTGGTCAAAGTGGTCGATTATAAAGGGAATAGGGTGCCATTAGAGAGACACCCCGAGTTACAGCTGTTTAACCCCAAGGTGTTATTTTTAAACTAAACTCCGCCCCTGCTTACCTGACCCCAAACTGAGGTCCTTCGTGGAGGGATTTGGGAGTTAGTTATCAGTGACCGTATCACAGAGCCAAGCAACCAACTGCTCCTTCCACCACGTGAGCTAGAGCTGTGCTAGATTCTAAACGGAGCTGTGAATTCAACTAAGATCCAGTCATATGACTGGCTGGCTGCCAAACGTGAAACTTTATAGCGGACATTTTCCTCTCTCTCTCTCTCCAGGCTTCTTCAATGAATGACCCACATTAAGCACTATGGGAACCATGACCACAAAAACAACTTATTGTACAGAATAAGAATGTAGAAACTAGCAACAACATCCTGTGTGCCATTCTGTCTGTCTGGGCTGTTGCATCGGCACCCGCAAGTTGCACCCTTGCTGGGCATCATCTTACCTCCGCGCTGCTCTGACATCATCCATCTATCAACCCTGTGTGATCTTTATCAGACGAGGTATAGCAAMKTACATCCTTCCTTCCGCACCTTATCTGTATCTTCATACCTGGGAAATTTTGTGTACGCCAATCTATTTAGGTACTTTAGTTTGCCACTACAATAATTGAGTATAATAAAACATTGCTTAAAATGTTACTCAGAGCAGAGAGTAAGTAAGTAAAGAAGGATAGTAAATGATTGGGTTGTGTCTTACCTGCAGTTCGCACCACGCCACCTCCACTGTAGTCTCCGTATCCAGGCCCTTGTAGACCGTCTTGAAGGATCCGCGTCCGATCTCGATGTCAAACTTTAGGAAGCGTCCATCCAGCGAGGTCCCTATGGCCTTGGTCTCTACTTCCTCTATGTCGTCCTGAACCTTCTTCTCTGCTTCCCTCTTCTGCTCCTCTAATAGGGCCTTAGCSGCCCCCTTCTCCTTCTCRTCTCGCATCTCCTCTGTAACACTKCCGCTCTCCTCCTCCGCGGGCTCCCCCGCTTTACTGGGCACCACCTCCTCCATTCCAGGAGCKTCTGCGGCGGCTAACGACAACAGCTTCTTTACTTTCTCTCCGCCGCAAACATCCAATACTGCCGTGCTTGGCTTTATCTGCACTACCATACCATCCACTCTAGTACCACCACCAACACTGGGCCCTAATACGTCAATACAAGTCCCTTCCCCTCCTTCCTCATCTGCCTCCACCTCAGCCACCGCCAGACACGGCTCGGGTACCACCACAGAGGGGACAGCCAGGGAGAGCCAGCCCAGGCTGGGGGGCTCACAGTCGGGCGGGGAGGTGAGGATGACGGCCTTGCTGGGGAGGTCTAAGGCGGTGGCGTTCGAGTCACAGATGACGCTGCGCCGGAAGAAGCGATGCTCGGCCTGTTTGGGGTCGCGGTCCATGGTGTGGCGGCGGCGGCGGACACCGTCGGTTCCCAAATTCTCACCAAGGTACGTGTCCGAGCTGGAACCATTCACATTCTTGGGCGGCGGAGGGAAAGGGGCAAGGAACTTGTCTGTTTCCGACATCTTGTTTTTTTTATTCCAGGAGGTGTGAGTGAGCAATGAGCAAAAAAAACTCCAAAATATAAAGTATAAATAAATTACAAGGAAGAACCAAAACTTGAGAAAAAGTAACTGTAAACCTCAACCAACAATAAACCAAYACTTTTGTTGTGAAGAACCAAACACCTGTGCGTCTTCCAAACAAACTCCTGAGAGGGGGGAAATATATAATATGGGTATATAAAATAAAACCTCTGGAGAAAACCCTCTGTGGAGTTTGGATGGGGGGAGAGTTAACTTAACCTCCTCTGTAAGTGTCACTTAACAACAACAGTTACTATAACTTTTACAGCGCTCAGGGGTGGTTGGGCCCAGAAGAGGGGGCGTTCTTTTATAAATGGAAAAGAACAGGAAACAGTCACAGAGGAGCAAGCGCTGATGATGACACACAAGGACCGTCAAATCCACACCATCCATCCTGTAGCGACCCAGAGATAGCCTTCATTGAGCATAAGGGACCACAAGAWGAGGAGGCCAGATAGTCTGTACTAGCAGGCTCAGGCTGACTGCTTGGGCCTGGACAGTGGACAGCCTCTGGCGTGTCTCTGTAGTGATGGTGGGGGAGGGAGAAATCTCACTCACACCATTAACTCCACTGCCTCCAAAYCCAGGTCCAGATTCACTAAAAGAGAACAGAGGGAGAGTGAAGGAATGAGGCAGAGAAGTTTGGTTTAATTGCATATCCAAATTTAAAGTAACTGTAAACCTCAACCCTGACTCTGCTTGACCTCAGGGTTACAGCGTAAAACAATTCAGAGAGTAGCTTGGTTTGGCATGCACTACTGCAGCTGCAGAACAGGAGACTTGGTTTTACACATCCCAAATTGCACTCTATTCCCTACATAGTACACTACTTTTGACCGGAGCTATTCCCTACATATAGTTTACTATATGGCAGTGGTTATCAAACCTCTCCTCAGGGGAACCCTAGCCGTTCCATGTATTTGATCTATTCCAGAACTAGCACACCTGATTCAACGTGTCAACAAATCATCAATCCCTCGAATAGGTGAATCAGGTGAGCTAGTTCAGAGCTACAAAAAAATTGTGAAGGTTAGTGCTATCTGGGTTCCTTGGGACATCCCTACCTTAAACTTCCTGTAGGTTTTCGTTTCAACACCAGTTGTAACTAACCCGCTTCAGTTTATCAACCAGCTAAGTATTAGAATCAGGTGCGCTAGATTAGGGTTGGTGTAAAAACCTACAGAATGGTGCGCTCCAGGAACACCGTTTAACCGTTTAGGAGTAGCGTCAGAGTTGGGATGTCCCAAGGATTCAGTTTAAACTTTTCCATTGTGGAAGGAAGAAGGGTCCCTCATGAGTGGTTTGAGAAGCACTGATATGGAAGTGTGCAATTTMGGACGTAAAACAGTGTGGCATCTAAAAACGAATTAGCTCGCTACCCATTCCATTACTCTTGTTCAGAAATGTATGGACATGTCTGAATATTAATTAAGCACAAAAAAAATGTAATTCCCCATAATTGTACTATCAATATGTTTCCACGAGTAATTTCCACTGGTAATGTATAATCACGTTTACCAGATTTCTGACCATGCGCAGATAATTTATTAACTGAGATTTTCTTAGAAATGCCTAAATTAAGATAATGAATCCGAAGTGACTGAAATGTAATTAAGATAATGAATCCGAAGTGACTGAAATGTAATTACAAAGAAAATTAACAAAACATCTGAACCTGGTTAAACGTGACACACATGAATGACGTTGACGGGTCGTCAATCTGAGAATAAATGATCTCATTAATTTCGTGGGTCGAATCGATACCGTGAGCAAGCTAATATTATTATTATTGTTTTACACCGAAAAACATTGACGCTGCCAATAGTATCTGATAACGGTGACTCGAGTTTGTATTATATTTTCTTCCGATCATAAATGTTACGTTATTCATTTACCTTTATTGAAGAGTACGCTCTGTGGCCTTTCCCTTCCCACTCGTCTTTACAGCTAGCTAGCATAACTGGCTAACCATAGTGGAATAGTTCGCTAGCTACACTTCTGCAGTGCTGTCTTGCCGTAGCTATAATGAATTCTACAACGAACAGGCACATCTATCGACTGTCAAGGGGTCTGTACCAAAGCGAGTGTACAGCGAAATAGTTATGTTATTTGTCGTCAACTTGGACAACTAGCTAGCTAACTTAGTCAGGTAAAAAACCTCGTGAGGAACATGAACACGAACGCAAGGTAGTCCTGGTTACTTTACGCTCGCGCTGGATATGGATAGTCTCGCGCATAAAATGACTTCCAGACAGAGCGCACAATGCAGATAAATAGTTAGCGGTTGTTACAACAAACTAGCAGTAATTGCAATAGTGACCAATGCCAGGCATGTTAAGCAAACCCAGCCGATGCAACACAGAACGCCGATACGGMTTTCCACAGCACGCGCTATAGCGAGCCGTAGAAGTTAGCCAAAAAGCAATTTCGTAGCGAAACAGCCAAGAATCAAYCTAGTATACCTGGATGTCATTAGCCTGTGTGTCAATATGCATGCACTTTCCAGCTATATCAACAACATGATTGGTAAAGGCATTACCTTTTGTATCATGGCCATTCTCRCGTAGAAGATCAGTTGGTTGATACTTGAAGAGTAATTCAACAACAAAAAAATGCAACGATAGTCCTAGTTACTAGTATTAGAACACATTCGGTTTATTTTTTTTAAATGTGCAAGAATAAACGCGTATATCTACATTCCAAAGTGACCGTATGCGTTCTCAAGACCGCCGTCTTTCATTGGCTTTAGCAGCTACCTCAAGCAGAGCGAGAAAGCCACGTTCATATCGGGGTTGTATCCGCTATGTATCCAGCAGTTCTTCTCTCCCTCCTATTAGATCAGAGCGGACAAAACTAATTCTCCATCTCTCAGCCGCAATTCAATTCCAGATGACCTCAATTTMACTCCATCTCCATGCGATTACTCAGCTACAGTTGTATTACGATGTGAACACAGAAAGAGCAAGACATCCACTGCGGTTCAATTCTCGTTCACTCGTCTGTTCCAATGACTCCGTTCGAATCGAATGCGCTTTTGTTATCCACAAAACAGCAGACAGAAAATGACAACACAATGTATGTAGGCAAAGACTCTCTCCTACGTGTCCACAGTCAGATGTTGCCGTTTCAGGTCGCTAACATAGCCTGCATACAGCTGTTTCCCCTTGGTTCGCTTCATCCACAGATGTAAGGTTTGATGGAGCGCCGACTGTGCATCTGGTTGCTAACTGCTCTAGCCAAGCTATGCGCTTCCAAACTGCGTATTGACGTGGGGCCTCGTCAGCCAGTCGCTTTT
>NW_019946831.1:0-17729 GCF_002910315.2 Salvelinus sp. IW2-2015 | reverse complement strand
TTTTTTTTTTTTTTTTTTAAATAAATCAAAGACCTGGGGGATCGCGCCTGCTTCCACACTGGCGAGACCGAAGCCAGCGTAGCAGACTGGCTTCAACATTTTATACGGATACACTGTCCAAAAAGACCATGGGTATGGGGACATGTCACTTTTTATCCGGGGGAGAGTAGACTCAGACTGTCAACTTCCCTGCCCCGCCCCCTAAATTGATTCAGCTATAACATAGTAGGCCAAGAAGAGCTCTTAACGTTACTGTCTCACAGTGATGCGTTATGATTTTGTGTGAGGTTGTTTTTTGTTGAAAATACCACTTTTTCATGTGGACAATGAACACCATTCAGTTGAGCTTTTCTTAATGAGAATAATATACTTATTTGTAAATGTCAGAGTACTTATATTGAAATAACATTACAATTGCATACATCTGATATAGCACCTGCGAAAAGTGCTTGTTTCCAGATGTTGGGATGAAGAGCCTGCGCAGACGTGGATATTATCGAATTTGTTGTCAATGAAGGAGGAAGTATAATCCGACTATATTGACATTCATGATGTTTTGAAATCCATTTAAATGATATAAAGTGTCTGAAATATATACTGTAGATTACTTTGTGTGTTGTTCGAGTTGTGTGTCTGTCAAATTTAAAGTCCAGGTTCATCATTCAAAGTTATTCGTTTGGTCAGTGCAAATGTACTGCACTACAATTCCCAAGCACTACATTGACACACCGCGCGAGATCCAGAAGGGGATTTTAGTTTTCATCGGATAATGATGTGTAAACCAGCCTAATGCGTTTGGCCCCATTCTTTCATCATAATGGATTGTCTTTGTCTGAAAGTTGTTGGTTGAATAAGGAATTGGAAACTTGACATATTTGTCTTATTGTTTGTGAAAGTCATTGTATTACATCACTGTATTGTTAATAACGTGCAAATCTTTCAGCCTCTTTCAGAAGTACGCTAGTTTGAACATGTGTATTTATAGGGTGGTACAATTTCCTGCATTTTTCACATAGTTTTAAAAGACATACGCTGACTTCCATAGGCTCCCAGAAGTCCAGAACCATTTACAACCACTCTGACATGAGATGTGTCATAACTCCAGAACTGATCATGAGTCTTTAATGATGAGAACCAGCTCTGGCCTGAGAAAGCCATGAAGTAGCTTCTCAACAGAAAATTACCATGTCAACTGGGATGATTTATTCTCTTCACGTTGTCCCATATGCAGCCTCTAACAATGGGACAGCCCTCTTTTGTAACTTCCTGTGTAAGATCCAAACCAGTCTCTTTCTCACACACACACAGTCTCTTCAGCAGCTCTTCTATTCAGCTGACAGTTCAGTTCGATGTAGACAGCCCTCAATGTGTATCCAAATTGCACCCTATTTCCTATATAGTGCACTACTTTTGACCAGAGCCCATGGGCTTATATAGGGAATAGGGTGTCATTTTTTTAATGTAGCTTCAGTCTGTGTGGGTGTGCTCTCTGCAGCCATTCCTCTGGGACCAGAGCTGCTCTCTTACCAAGCCTCAGCAGCTTGTCTGGGTAGTGCTGCCGATGAGAGGTGCAGGTGGCTCCCCTACTCTTTGACCAACGCTGGGCTCCGATGCCAAGTGTCCAACAGGTGTCCAAGTGGCTTGAGAAATAGAAGCTCTGCCTGATTGGGATCTCTCCTAACGCAGACAGGAAGGAGTCAGAAATATAAAGACAGAAGCTATCGCTACAATAATGAACAATGTAACATGTTTTGGTTTATATAGTAATAACAATATCTGTATTGTTGTCTATAAGGAGGGAACTTTGTCTTTTTTATTAAATATAGTTTTGTTTTTATTACTGTTAAATGTATAGTAGGTAAGTGTGTGAAACATGGCATTAATTCAGGCAAAAACAACTTGGTTGTAAGTCAAAGATGAACCCCCTAATAGAAGATTGTTGAAGTAATAGATGATGTAATAGAAGATGTAATATATTATGTACTAGATGATAGTATAGAGGATGTAATAGATGATGTACTAGATGATGTAATAGATTATGTAATAGATGATGTACTAGAGGATGTAATAGATGATGTACTAGATGATGTAATAGATGATGTAATAGATGATGTACTAGATATGATGTACTAGAAGATGTAATAGATGATGTAATAGAATATAATATTTAAACCCTTGTCCTAACACATATTTCCTGTGTGGTGCAGAGTTGAGCAGGAAGTCAATACCTTTGAAGGTAGAAACGGTGGCACCACATACAGGGAGACACACACTCACATACAGTCACACACATTTATGCACGCACACACACACACACATATTGTACTCAAACCAACTCTAGTTGCAGAAAATAAATGTGTCACTGAAGTCAACACTGTAAATTCCAATAAAGTTACGCAATATTTCTGACTGATTTTAACACGTAAAATATATTTTGGACTGCAGTTTTAATACATCTAAAGTTCTGCAATATTTGTGACTATCTTTTGATCATTTTTTCAAGTTGGGGTTAGTGTAGTGTGGGTTAGTGTAGTGTGGTTAGGTGTAGTGTGTGGTTAGTGTAGGGTATGGTTAGTGTAGGGATATGGTTAGTGTAGTGTGGGTTAGTGTAGTGTATGGGTAGTGTAGTGTGGGTTAGTGTAGTGTATGGGTAGTGTAAGGTTAGTGTAATGTATGTGTAACAGTATAGCTTCCGTCCCTCTCCTCGCCTACCTGGGCGTCGAACCAGGGACCCTCTGCACACATCAACAACTGCCTCCACGAAGCATCGTTACCCATCGCTCCACAAAAGCCGCGGCCCTTGCAGAGCAAGGAACACTTACTTACAATAGGTCTCGGAATAGCTTCATGTATGGCATATAGGGAACAATGTATTCATAGGCGTGCTGTGAGGAGTACTCGCATATTGTGTTACTGTGACGCATATGTCGCTAATTTCGCGTGCCCACACATACACAGTGAATAGCTAGCTAGTTGGATGGACTAGCGTCTTATTTATATCGGGTGTTAAGTATAGATATATTTAAGGTATATATAGTGGTGTGTGTGATGTAATATGGTAGTTGTTAGGTAGATGAGTATTAGTTGTTGATGTTTGATGTCATGTGTGTGTGAGGTGTGAGTGGTAGTTAGTTGTGGTAAGTGATGTAATCATGTGGTGGTTAGTGTGGGGGTATAAGCGGACTCATGTTTGCGCAGCGGGTCTAGGGTGCAAGCTTAGCATCTCCCCCAGGTGCTAGGGCGTAAGTCGGAGTGCGCTACAGGACGCCTGAATATCAGAATTCCGGCTGTGAGTCAAGTCTGGCACATGGGCTGACCCTGTTAAAGTGTGAGAGGCTGATTTTCAAAGGTTACTGTTAACGCATACAAGAAAAGCATATACAGTGTATGAGTGGAGCTTGTCCTACCGGGTGCTTTCTCCGATTGGTCCTGGCCGTATCAACTATCTTACGTACTGCTCGTCACAAGGCCAGGCCTCACTTAGCTGTCCGTAGATAAGTTGCGTGAATTCAGAACTGAGTAGCGGGATCGAGGGTGGCTTCTCATGTAGTGGAGCGAAGAGTTTTAAGACTGTGTTATTGGTCTGCTCATACCCTATGAGAGACGCATACTCCCTCGGTCTCCAACCTTTAAGACTTATTGAAGACTCATCATCTTCAGTTCAGGTACTATGATTGAATGTCTTAATGTCTGGATCCCAGTGTGTGTAAGTGTGAACTATAGAGCAACGTGGGGAAGGCCAACGAACCTATCCTTTGCTTGTGCTCTGCGTCTGTGCCTGTGCTGCTCGTGGTGTTCTCGCTGGCTGCGTCCTGTAGCTGGTGTATCGTGCGTGCCTTCTTGTGAACCTATACGTGGTCGGTGTAGTGTGTGCTCTCATCGTGTGTCTGCTTAGCGTGGTGCTGCGTGTCCAGGTGGCTGTCCGCGAGTAGGTGTTGTCGTCGCTTGGTTGTGGGTTGTGTGTGCAGCTTGATCGGTGGATCTGTCCGTGTGCTGGGTTGGCCACACCCACCCTGGGGCATGTAGCGCGTTGTCGGAGTATTCTTCGTTTTCGCCATTATAGTGGCGCGGCCTTGTGCGCTCGTGATTGTAAGTAATAGGTGGTGCTGTGAAAGGAATATCCCTGTCAACTAGTAGGCCTGTTGCGCGGGCTGTGTGCTATTGACAAAGTGCGGGTGTGCGGTGTAGGTTGTGGTGGGGTTATAGTCGCGTCCTTGTTTGGCCCTGTCCAGGGGTATGGGACAGTCTGGTGTGCCACGCTCGGATGTGTCTCCTCGCAGCCTCCCTGTCTCTAGGCCTTGCGCAGTAGTTTATGCTTGTTCAGTAGTTTATTGTGTCGGGTGGGCATAGTGGTCATTTTGTTGTGTTATATCTGGAGTTATGTGTCCTTGTATTAGTCCGCGAGTCCTCGCTGTCTGACTCGTGATTTAAGATGAATAGCTCTCCCCTAATTATACTCGTTCCTTTCTCTCTTCTCCTCTTCTCGTAGAGACCTAGAGCCTGGGGTGACGATATCTAGGAGGTAGATATCTTACTCTAGGTTCCTGCATGGCATTCGTTGGCTACCTCCCAGTTCACACGCTGGCTCGTTGACTAGCAGTCCCGTAATTCAAGCTTCTGCCGCAGGCTTATCCGATACCCTGCACCTCTGTCAACACTGGAGTGTCTCTACCTCTTGTTCCGCAAGACCTGCGGTTACAGACTCTGCTGAGATGAATCAGAGCGCCTACGGTACGAAGTAATTCTGTGAATGAATCGCTATGAAGATGATCTCAACTTCGACATTTACTCGTTGAGGTGCTGACCTGTTGCAGCCTCGACAATCCATGTGTGTGAATTATTATATAATCCTGACACTTCTAGGCTTGGTACATGCTGACTATGAACATTCGGACAGTTTGTTGGCCTGATGCTTCGTATTGAAATCTGCGCAACCGGCAGCAGGCTAGAAAGGAGTCTGGCCATCCCCTTCTCATACGCCTCGCAGTGTGCCTCTAATAGGTTTTTCCTAGCCTCGCTTGGTACCTTTACCTAGGGAGTTGTATCTACTAGCCAGACCGTTGCTTTCTCATACCACTCGCATTTAGCTTGCTGGTACTCTTGAGATGGTATTTTATGGCTTGTTTCTGCGGTTACTAGCAATTGCGATACATAAGCTGACTCGCTGATAGAAAGAGGCTTATGAATGTATAATAACTCGATATCACATGGTAGCATTGAGATGATTGGAGAGTCAAAGTTAGCGGATAGGTGAGGACTCAGTTGGGCAAAAAGTAGATTCGTCGTATCGTGAACGTTAGTGGGATACTTTGGCGGGTGTGCAAGTCAGGAAGTAAGTGTATAGTATTAATATGTATTAACTTGACATTGCACTAGTTAAATTAAAGTTTAATGACACAAACATTTAATAATATAGTTCATGTGATGTGTCAGATAGTAGTGGTTTGAGTGTAGTAGTTATGGTTAAAGATGCTCTCGTAAACGGATTTAGCTGTAGTTGTGGCGATTTTAGCTGGTATAGATGTTAATGGAGTTGTGCTCTGCGTAGGACTTAGTGTAGTGTGAGCGCTTTAGTGTAGCTCTGTGTCGATGGGTTCAGTGTATTGGGCAATAGGATTGTAGTGTATTGGTTAGCTGGAGATTGAATGTGTACATAGTGAATCTAAGCTTCGATTGATGTGGTTTTATGTCAGTGTATATCGGCTTCAAGTTGTATGGTGGAACACTTAGACGTAAGCTTAGTGGAGGTTTAGTGGCAGTGGATGTGATTATGAGGTATGAATAGGTATGAGTGTCTGACGTTATTGGACTAAGCTTTAGCTGTAGTGTGATTCTTAGGTTTGATATGTGTGCGGTGTAGTGTGTAGTGTATGGAGCCTAGTGATCCTAGATTTAGTGTAGATGTATAACTCTACGATACAATCACGATAGCGGAGCAGAAAATTCTATGGCTTAGTGGACCTATAGTTCGAGATTAGTTTGTGAGTCGTTGCTGTTTAGGTGTATGTGCTCTGGTATAGTGTATGATGGTAGGTATTAGTGATGTAGTGATGACTACGGCTCTTAGTGTAGGGTGTATGGTTAGTGACTGTATGTAGGCTATGAGTGTAGCTCTCCTCAGCGCTTAGTGTGTGGATCTTATAGTGTGGTTTTATGATCAGTGACATATTGGTAGTGTATTATCAGTCTCAGTGTAGTAGATCGCGTTGAGTGTAATTGTGGATTTCGTGTAGGTTGGTAATAAATAAGCTCAAGAGAGGAAGACTGCCCAGACTATTGGTGGATTAGTGTGTGAGCTAACTCTTCCCCGCTTCTAAGTAGCGGTTTAGATGTAGTTGAATATGGTTAGTTGTCTGGTAGATTAGTGCTTCGTGGATTCGGAACGAGTAGTAGTGTCATGGATTGGTGTTGCTGTTAAGTTTAAGGTGTAGTGATAATGCTCGTTAGTTGATATGTGAGGTTCGTGAACTTGTATACTGAGAATGCAGTATGCGTTGTAGATGTATGGTTAGTGATTAGTGTGTGTATGGCTCAGTGATTTCGCGTAGTGATAGCTTGTTAGTGTGTATTGGTCTAGGTGTCTCTGGATGCTTGATGTCAGTTAGAATGTAGTGTAACATGTTAGTGATAATGGCTAGCGCATCTCGACCCGTGGTAGTGTATGGTTAATTGTGTTATAGGTCAGTGATTTGTAGGTGAAGATTATAGTGTAGGCTCGATGGTTAGCCCATACTGATAGAATTAGCTGTATGTGTGATGGTTAGTGATCAGTGTGGATTTTAGCTTAAGGTGGGATTTATTGTAGTAATGCGTTCAGTAGCCTCTTGTTGCGTATCTTAAGATGTTATTGTGTATGACTCTGTAAAGCTGATATGGTTGACTAGGTCTCCCAGGATTAGTGCTAGAGTGTATTGGTTAGTGTATGAGTGTATGATTAGATGTTAATGTCACTGAGGTATGAGACGTTAGTGTAGTGCATCTAGAATCGCTAAGTGCCAGTGGCTTGTGGTCTGTAGGTATTAAGACCACTGTAGTGTAAGTGGTTATGTCTGGTAGGATTTAGGTGTATGATGATATGGGTTGTGCCAGAGGTATCGAGTAGGCTATACTCGCGATAGGATTAGCGAATAGATGTATGTGTTAGTTGTATGGTAGGCCAGTGTTAGATGCTCAAATGTATGGCTTAAGGTGATGACGTGTAAGTGTAGTGTAAGTGTACTATGGCTAAGTGGAGGATCTTCGGGAATATTGGACATCAGTGTAGTGTTGATTGGCTCAGTGTGTCGGTGGTTAGTGTTTGGAAGCTGATGAGTGCTTAGGTAGAATGGTATAGGGTTATTAAGCGAAAGGACTCTCAGGGTAGCCTACTGTCAGTGATTAGTTTGGTGTAGTTGTAATGTTGGTTGAGTGCAGAGATTCTAGATGAGTAGGATGTCGGGTATCGGTTAGTTTGCTCATAGGGGTTAGACATGTGAATTGGAGGATTCGTGTTAGTTGTTGATGTTCATTTGTATGATGGGATCAATGAGGGAATCATAGGGTGAATAGGTGGTATGTGCTCTTTGTGATGTACCTGTGCTTAGGATTACGAGGTAGTCACGTGGTATGGCTAGTGGTATGGTAGGATTAGAGTAGTGTGTGTTAGGTGTATGCGTGGTATGAGACTCAAAGGACAATTAGTGTGTAGCACCACCCGACAAATTCATATAGTGTTTATGGTAGATTGATACAGTTCCTGGATGAGTGAAGGATAGTATGCTTCAACGTCGTACAAGATAATGGAAACCCAAAGAATCGACCATAGTGGCAAAAGGTTCTAGTAGTAGTTATGTTGAACCAATAGATATAAGATAATTAACTCAATACCTTTAAGTATAAGATAGAGCAATTAAGTGGTAGTGGTGGTGTTTAGACTGTAGGTTGTAATGGTTAGTGTATGGGTTAGGATTGTGTGTGAATGGTATAGTGATGGCTATAACTACTTAGTAAGGTTTAGTGTGGTGTAATGAGTGTTATAGTTTGTGATGGATTGAGTTAAGGCAATTAGAAGGTAAGTGTTATAGGTATGAGTGCTGGATAGGATAGTGTAGTAGGTATTGGTAGGATTAGTTGATGTGTTAAATGCGTTGAGTGTGTTTATTAAGGTACGTGATAGTCGGTAGGTGTCATGGAGTTATTGTAGGAATTAGGTGTATTGGTAGGTCACGAACACGTCCGTGATGATGGAGCGAGTAGTTCGCATTTTCCGCTCCGCTCCATCAGGTAGTTCTTATCTTTCAGATTGCGAATATAAGTACACGGATTTAGATGTTGATCTTAGACTAATATTTATTCTAGTCTAGCTAGACGATACAATATTAAGGGCGTGGTCTTCGCATCTATTTTTTGATATCAATGATAATTGTGCTTAGGTTTAGAGTCATATATCGAAGCGTTAGCTAAGCCAGAAGCTAGTTCGTCTCTTTAACGTAGTAAACGACTGCTAGCTGCTAGCTAGAACCAGCTAAGTTAATCATTCTACCGGAATACGCAACACTGTCAGGAACCTAGTACCATTACTTATATCGGTAATCGACGCTTGATTAGATAGTAAATATTGTGGAGTGCTTTAGGCTAGCTACATATGTTGGTCTTTGCTGTCTTTGTATACTAAAGGATGAAAAATTGTTATGTTTAAGCAGTAATTTATGAGTAAGTTATCGAGGTTATTGCTTAGCTGCCGCCGTTAGCATAGCGCCGCACATTCGTCGGTGTGGCGGGCTGACTTAGTAACACTGGCTTAGCTAGAGCCAAGCTAGCCTAACTATCATTTAAATTAAGAATTTTATTGCAAGCGAACTGAACTTCTAACATTCGAATGACGGTTGTTAGGCTCCCCATCTTGTCACTTCCAATCTCCTTTGACATGATGCGTTCATCGTCTTGTAGGGCCTGCAACTAGTGTTCTGTCTATCCCTCTCTCTCCTCTGCTGCACAGACCATACAAACGCTCACATCCCAGTGGCCGCTGCCACCTAACCATGCATAGGGTGATGGTCCCTCAGTCGGCGCACACTACCCACGTGGAGTTCCAGTGTTCTCCTGGCAGCCTCTGATTGATTGGTACTGCCGGATGCTGCGTTCCAACAAGGCAATAGTTCATCTCAGCCTTATTGCTTCCCTCCAGCTCGCTCCTCGACTTCTTGCACTGATGAATAACGAGTATTGACCACAGGATAACAACTCACGTCTCTACTGCTCTCTCTCGTCTGCCCACGTGTTCTCGCCCACACCCTGAGAGCTTCCTTGGTCAGCGATGAGTTTCGAGAATAGAGGTGTTGGCCGGGATCCTCATTCTCCTCCATAGTTGGACATTCGTCCTCTTTCTCACAACGACTACCCCACTGTCGATCCGCCTCCTTTGAATTCCATTGCTGTCACAGTATCGCCTCTTCAAGCTTATAACATCCTTATCATTTGATCGCCCTCAGGATTCCCTTGGAGTGATTGATCAATGAGCTTTGACGCCTTGATAGCTTTCCTTCCTGAGGATGGCTCACCTCTCACCAGTGTTACTGGGCTACCGCTAGCCCACAGGAAGATCTACTTGTGATCTACATTCTCTCCCTGCCGTGCCTTCTTATCCGACTTCCTCTCCTCTATTTGAGCCTCACCCTTCTTCACCTTCCCCACGCACTACTCACAAAGCGAGGCAATGACTGCCTTGAACCTCATCTTTACTAGAATGCTTTCTTCATCTATCTCATTGAACTCCCAGCGTCAGTCTCCGACCACTCACTTGTATCCTTCTCCTCCGCTCTTCAAGTCCAACACTTCCCAAACTGCCCTCACTTCGGAATGGTATCGCGCGACGTCCAACCTCTCGCCTCTCCTCTTCCCCCGCTACCTTCTCTCTTTCCCATCCTGTGAATCATCCTACTTCCCTCTGACTTCCAAACATTCGCGCAAATGCCTATCGGTCAAGCTTGATTCTGGTCTGCCTTCGCTCTGAATGCCTCCTCTCCTTCGCTTTCGTGCAACTCCATGTGACTGTGCTGCTATGAATATTCCCCTGTATCCTCCAGGCGGCTCGATGCCTCCCCTTCCTGCCTCCGTTGGCCTCGACGGACTCATTAGAGCGCTCATCAGAAAGCCGCTCCGGCATCCGATCGGTAGCATGGTAGTGGAAAACGTCGAGCTCTCCCGTCGAAGACTGGTCATCCTTTTCACTGCGCCTCCGGTCCATGCTACCATATCTCCATCTCTAGTCGTAGTGCTGGTGCTGTAAAGCCATGAGCGACATGTATCTACCACTGCATAAAGTCCAAGTCATTCTGCGCCTCTAACCCTAGGAAGTGCCTCTTTTCCACCTTCTCCTCCCTCCTGTGAATCCTCCTCACCTCCTCGCTCCTATTGAAGAACCACGACGAGCTAGACCGGTGCGTAATAACAGAGATCATCAGCTGCTCTGACAGACCAGGCAAGCTAGCAGGTGTACTAAGGACCCAGATCTATCTGTCTGACCCGGAGCAAGGACAGTACGAGGCTGTCAACTCTACACCGGAACACGATCAACTCTGATGCTGCAGGACAGAAGCAAAGGGAACAAGCTACGACCCAGATCAAGATGTGACCCCCCCGACAGAAAACGAGAAACGTCGATGGTGCTAAACCAAGCACATCACTATGCCGTCTGCGCAAGCCAGTAGGGGCGGTAACCTTCCGGAGCCTCATCACGTCGTGTGTCGACGAGACGGCGACTGTGACCTAGCGCAAGCATATGGTGCTTTGGGAAGATCCAGGCACCCTACGAGGGCTGCAGCACCCCGACGGCGCGCTAGAGTGCGCCGCGCGACGATCGCCGCCGGACAGCCCGAATCCTGGGTTGCCCTGACGTCGGCGCCCCCCCCCCGTCTCACGAAGGGATCGATACACGCACGCGGGCTCACGCCACGCTGGCTCGCGCTCCTGCGCTCCCTCTGCCCGCCTATCCCACGCCGCCACCGACCGCCCCCTGGGCGATCCCACGCAGATGCCCTCGCTCTCGCAAGCTAGCCCGGACATCCTCCGTCCCCCTGCCTCCTCCCCTCTGCAGACTGTGTGCACCGTAAGTAAAAGACCCCGCGATCCTTCGTTTTCTTCTAAGTCAAAACGACATCGTCGATCGTTCGCGTCACACTGCGATCCTGCTACCTTTTGCGCGTTTGACTCTTTCTCCCTCTCCTCAAAATAAATACGGAGGCCCGGTCCGGCCAACAACCTGCCGCTGACCCTATCCCCTCCTCTCGCCAGACCATACCCTCCTCTTACCTCACCTCGCTCATCAAATATCCTTGACCGTCTGGCTACGTCTCTCCTTCCGTCTTCATTAGAGAGCGAGAGTTGCACCCCTCTGAATATAAAAATACCTTACACTCGATCCCTCCGATTTCAACACTACAGACCAGTAGAACGTTGGGGCAATGCCACTCAACATGCTTGTCCTATATTATATATTCTCTTAATTCCCATTATTTTTACTTTTAGATTTGTGTGTATCGTTGTGAATTGTTAAATACTACTGCACTGTTGGGAGCTAGGAACACAGCATTTCGCTACACCCAACCAATAACATCTGCTAATATGTGGATGTGGACAATACAATTTGATTTTGATTTGAGTATTAGCACATTCCTTTATTGGAAACATTCAAACCTTTGCCTTATCAACAAGCAGATGGTGTGACATTTACATTGGGAGATTGTAACGTGCAAGAGTGATTCTAAAACCTAGAAACATCACAGCCTCTGTGATCTGGACCTGAGCTAGGAATTTACAGTAGGACTGTTCAGGGAAGGACCTTGAGTTCAGGATTTTACAGTAGGATGTTCAGGATATGGATGTTACGTAGACTGTTCAGGGAAGGGACCTGATCTCGGCTGTTACAGTAGACTGTTCAGGAGAACCTTGTTACAGAGGACTGTTCAGAAGACCTGAGTTCAGGATGTTACAGTAGACTTTCAGGAAGGGACCTGATGGCTGTTACATAGGGACTCGTTCAGGAAGGACCTTGAGTTCAGGATGTTACAGTAGACTGTTCAGAAGAACCGATGCTCAGGCTGTTGACAGTCGACTGTTCAGGAAGACCTGAGTCAGGATGTTACAGTAGGACTGGTTCAGGAAGGACCTTTTGAGCTCAGGATGTTAGTTAGACTGTTCGAGAAACCTGAACTGGATGTACAGAGAGTTATGTTACAGTAGACTGTCAGAAGACCTGGAGCTCAGGATGTTACAGTAGACTGTTCAGGGAACCTGAGCTCAGGATGTTACAGTAAAACTGTTCAGAATGGACCTGAGCTCTGGATAAGTTACAGTAGGACTATTCAGGAAGTGGACCTGAACTCTGGAATGTTCAGTAGACTATTCAAGGAAGACCTGAACTCTGGGATATTTGACAGTTACCTGAAACTTCTGTATATTACATTAGACTTATTCAGGAAGACCTTGAACTCTGGATGTTACCAGTAGACTGTTTAGAAGGACCCTGAGCTCTGGATGTTTACAGTAGACAAATAGTTCAGGAAGGACTGAGCTCTGAGATGTTACAGTAGGACTATGGGACCTGAACTTCCGGATATTACAGTAGGAACTTGTTCACGGGAAAAAGGACCTGAACTCTGATTGTTACATTAGATATGAAGATGGCGTCAAAGACATGGCTGACGTTTAATTCTTACAACCAATGTGCTATATTTGCATTTTGAGGTAACTTATTTTTTAACTTATTTGAAATAATTTCTTGGAACATCTAACAGCGATTACTCACCACGGACTGGAAGAACTTTTTCCTTTATGAGTCTGCGAAAAGGATAATAACTGCTTTCACTGGAACAGGCCCAGGATCCCGTAATTTGCTTGAATATGCAGTGGTAAGGGCGTAGATGTCTGGCCTTCTGTCGTAGGCGAGCAGGTAACTCCCACTGCCGCCCGTTCTTCTTGCTAACGTGCAATCATAATATTGACCAAGCGCGGGACATTAAAACCTCGCTAAGATATGTCGTGATGTATGTATCTTGCTTGCTACTGCAGAGTATGTCTGCAGAAACAGGACGGCCTATAACTGAACCGATTGGCGGACTAATATAGAGCTGCGGGATTTTCCATGCCCGGTGCAGGACAGAGAAGACTACGTCTGTGTAAGCGATGGAGGTGTGGTGTGTCTATTTGTCAATAACAGCTGGTTGTTAAATCTAATATTAAAGAAGTTTGAGGTATTGCTCGCTGAGGTAGAGTAAGCTTATTGATACGCTGTAGACATCACTATCTACCAAGAGAGTTCTCATCTATAGGGTATTCGTAGCTGTTATTTCCACCACAGAATAAGCTGGCACTATAGACCGCTCTCACCAAACTCTATAAGGTCAAAGCAAAGAAGGTAAAAATCTCACTTCAGAAGCGGCTGCTCCTTAGTGGCGCGGGACTTTTAAATGCACACCAAATTAAATCCGTATTTTTACCACATTTTTTACCAGGATGTCACATGTGCAACTAGAGGGGGTGAAAAACATGCCTAGACCACCTTTACTCCACCACGAGATGCATAACAAAGTCTCCCCCGCCCTCCAATTTGGCAATTTGATACAGTTCTATCCTCCTGATTCCTGCTTACCGAGCAAAACTAAGCAGGAATTAGTACTCAATTACGAAGTGGGTCAGTGACGTGGATGCTACACTATAGGTTGTTTTGCGTAGACAGACTGGAATATGTTCGGGATTCATCCAATGGAATTCAAGTACACCACCTCAGTCATCGCTTGTCAATAAGTGCATCTGACGACGTTGGTCCCCACAGTGACCGTACATACATATCCCAATCAGAAGCCATGGTTACATGCAACATTCTAAAGGCTTAGAGTCCGCTTTCAAGGGTGGAGGACTAAATCGGACATGCTTATAAGAAATCCCCTATGCAACCTCAGCGAACTTCATCAAACAGGCAATGCATCATACAGGATATAAAGATTGATCTACACCGCTCTGACGCTCGTACGGATGTGGGCAGGGCTTGAAAAACTATTACGGACTACAAAGGGAAAAACCCAAATGCGAGCTGCCCAGTGAAAGAAGCTTATCAGGACAAGTATAATTCCTTTTTTATGCTTGCTTCGAGGCAAGCAACACTGAGCAATGCACGAGAGCACCACTGTTCGGATGATCTGTTTGTTGATAACGCTCTCGGTAGCCGTATGGGAAACAAAACCTTTAAACAGTTCAACATTCACAAAGCCTACGGAGCCAGAAGGATTACCCAGAACGTTGTACTCAAGCATTGCACGGACACATTAACTGTCAAGTGTCTTCACTGACAATTATTCACCTCTCCTGACCAAGTCCAGTAATATCTTACATGTTTCAACCAACAAGAATCCCTGTGCCCAAGAAGCGAAGGTTACCTGCCTAATGATTACCGTCCCCATAGCACTCACGTCGGTTAGCCATGAAGGTGCTTTTAAAGGCTGGTCATGGCTCACATCACCTTGGTATCCGTTTCCTCAGAACAGCCTAGTAGCTTACCTCCATTACTCTGCGACAAAGACCTGGGGGATCGCGCCTGCTTCCACACTGGCGAGACCGAAGCCAGCGATAGCAGACTGGCTTCAACATTTTATACGGATACACTGTCCAAAAAGACCATGGAGTATGGGGACATGTCACTTTTTATCCGGGGGAGAGTAGACTCAGACTGTCTGTCAACTTCCCTGCCCCCTAAATTGATTCAGCTATAACATAGTAGGATAAGAGGAGCTCTTAACGTTCTCACAGTCTCACAGTGATGCGTTATGATTTTGTGTGAGGTTGTTTTTTGTTGAAAATACCACTTTTTCATGTGGACAATGAACACCATTCATTTGAGCTTTTCTTAATGAGAATAATATACTTATTTGTAAATGTCAGAGTACTTATATTGAAATAACATTACAATTGCATACATCTGATATAGCACCTGCGAAAAGMGCTTGTTTCCAGATGTTGGGATGAAGAGCCTGCGCAGAKGTGGATATTATCGAATTTGTAGTCAATGAAGGAGGAAGTATAATCCGACTATATTGACATTCATGATGTTTTGAAATCCATTTAAATMATATAAAGTGTCMGWAATATATACTGTAGATTACTTTGTGTGTTGTTCGAGTTGTGTGTCTGTCAAATTTAAAGTCCAGGTTCATCATTKAAAGTTATTCGTTTGGTCAGTGCAAATGTACTGCACTACAATTCCCAAGCACTACATTGACACACCGCGCGAGATCCASAAGGGGATTTTAGTTTTCATCGGATAATGATGTGTAAACCAGCCTAATGCGTTTGGCCCCATTCTTTCATCATAATGGATTGTCTTTGTCTGAAAGTTGTTGGTTGAATAAGGAATTGGAAACGTTGACATATTTGTCTTATTGTTTGTGAAAGTCATTGTATTACATCACTGTATTGTTAATAACGTGCAAATCTTTCAGCCTCTTTCAGAAGTACGCTAGTTTGAACATGTGTATTTATAGGGTGGTACAATTTCCTGCATTTTTCACATAGTTTTAAAAGACATACGCTGACTTCCATAGGCTCCCAGAAGTCCAGAACCATTTACAACCACTCTGACATGAGATGTGTCATAACTCCAGAACTGATCACGAGTCTTTAATGATGAGAACCAGCTCTGGCCTGAGAAAGCCGTCTCACTGAGACAGCCATGAAGTAGCTTCTCAACAGAAAATTACCATGTCAACTGGGATGATTTATTCTCTTCACGTTGTCCCATATGCAGCCTCTAACAATGGGACAGCCCTCTTTTGTAACTTCCTGTGTAAGATCCAAACCAGTCTCTTTCTCACACACACACAGTCTCTTCAGCAGCTCTTCTATTCAGCTGACAGTTCAATGTAGACAGCCCTCATTGTGTATGCCAAATTGCACCCTATTTCCTATATAGTGCACTACTTTTGACCAGAGCCCATGGGCTTATATAGGGAATAGGGTGTCATTTTGAATGTAGTTTCAGTCTGTGTGGGTGTGCTCTCTGCAGCCATTCCTCTGGGACCAGAGCTGCTCTCTTACCAAGCCTCAGCAGCTTGTCTGGGTAGTGCTGCTGCCTGAGAGGTGCAGGTGGCTCCCCTACTCTTTGACCCTGTCTCTTATACACATCTAGATGTGTATAAGAGACAGGGGTAGTGCTGCTGACTGATGTGGGTGTGCTCTCTGCAGCCATTCCTCTGGGACCAGAGCTGCTCTCTTACCAAGCCTCAGCAGCTTGTCTGGGTAGTGCTGCTGACTGATGTGGGTGTGCTCTCTGCAGCCATTCCTCTGGGACCAGAGCTGCTCTCTTCCAAAGCCTCAGCAGCTTGTCTGGGTAGTGCTGCTGCCTGAGAGGTGCAGGTGGCTCCCCTACTCTTTGACCAACGCTGGGCTCCGATGCCAAGTGTCCAACAGGTGTCCAAGTGGCTTGAGAAATAGAAGCTCTGCCTGAATGGGATCTCTCCTAACGCAGACAGGAAGGAGTCGGAAATAGAAAGACAGAAGCTATCGCTACAATAATTAACAATGTAACATGTTTTGGTTTATATAGTAATAACAATATCTGTGTTGTTGTCTATAAGGAGGGAACTTTGTATTTTTTTATTAAATATAGTTTTTGTTTTTATTACTGTTAAATGTATAGTAGGCAAGTATGTGAAACATGGCATTATTTCAGGCAAAAACAACTTGGTTGTAAGTCAAAGATAAACCCTTAATAGAAGATCGTTGAAGTAATAAATTACGTAATAGATGATGTACTAGATGATGTAATAGATGATGTAATATATTATGTACTAGATGATGTAATAGATGATGTACTAGAGGATGTAATAGATGATGTACTAGAGGATGTAATAGATGATGTACTAGATGATGTTATAGATGATGTACTAGATGATGTAATAGATGATGTTATAGATGATGTACTAGAGGATGTAATAGATGATGTACTAGATTATGTACTAGATGATGTAATAGATGATGTACTAGATTGGGTACTAGATTAGGTAATGTTGGTGTTTTTCTCAATAGAGAAACCCTGTCATATTTAAACCCTTGTCCTAACACATATTTCCTGTTGGTGCAGAGTTGAGCAGGAAGTCAATAGCCTTTGAAGGTAGAAACGGTGGCACACACATACAGGGAGACACACACTCACATACAGTCACACACATTTATGCACACACACACACACACACACATATTGTACTCAAACCAACTCTAGTTGCAGAAAATAAATGTGTCACTGAAGTCAACACTGTAAATTCCAATAAAGTTACGCAATATTTCTGACTGTGGATTTTAACACGTAAAATATATTTTGGACTGCAATACAATCTAAAGTTCTGCAATATTTGTGACTATCTTTTGATCATTTTTTCAAGTGTGGGGTTAGTGTAGTGTGGGGTTAGTGTAGTGTAAGGTTAGTGTAATGTATGTGTAACAGTATAGCTTCCGTCCCTCTCCTCGCCCCTACCTGGGCTCGAACCAGGGACCCTCTGCACACATCAACAACTGCCTCCCACGAAGCATCGTTACCCATCGCTCCACAAAAGCCGCGGCCCTTGCAGAGCAAGGGGAACAACTACTTCAAGGTCTCAGAGCGAGTGACGTCACCGATTGAAACGCTATTAGCGCGCACCACCGCTAACTAGCTAGCCATTTCACATCGGTTAAATAAGGTTAGTGTAGTGTATGGGTAGTGT